>NC_089596.1:27082572-27176322 GCF_019320115.1 Miscanthus floridulus
ACAAATTTCCAACCTCCCCAGTGAGCCATTATGGTTAACTTATAAAGAATCTAATGGTAAATTGGAAAGCTAGCAGAAATGCTTTATATGCACTCCAATGAGATTTACAGTGCACTTGGTCTTGCTCACCATATTGTTGCTTCTGATGGCTATTTGCATTTGCAAGTGGACTTACGACTGAATATCTTAAATTTATATGGATTGACATTACTACATTCATGACAAACAATTTCATAATATATAAATGTGTTCTATATAGAATAATATATGTTCTATAGATGTTAGTCAAAGTGTCACCTTGAAGATTGTGTCAATGTCCTAAGAGACATACATTTCTGTTTGAATGAAGTAGAATCAAGACATATTATTGATATAAAACATTTCTACTACCTGATTTTGATTACAATGCTTGTAACAAGTAACTGTTACAGCATTCTGTGCTCAACCAACTATACATATGGCAGGTATAGGACCAATATGAAGCATTCACTAAGTAAAGTCATGCAGCTCTAGACAACGAGATAATAAAAGATTATGCGTGTTGCACTCGCACCGTTATACCATAACAAAGAGATGACTGGCAAAAGTAATCCACAAGAACAAAAGCAAGTTGCCAAAGATTGAAAGATATCAGAAATGTCACCTCAAGGGTTTCTTTGTGCTCCTTTGTCTTTGCATCAATAAGCTCGATGAGCACAGGTTTTCCGTCTTTTGCTGGAGTAATCTAGTGAAAAGTCCATAGACCATTCAACATACACATTATTCAACCATGTCAAAAAAAAAAGTCTGGAATACTTTGAGAAAGCTAGACCAAAGGTGAACCTTGCTTGCAAAAACACCAGTGTGATAGTCAATTTTCCGAGGATTGATAAGAACTCTCTGGGCTAATTTTGCAATTTCAGGATCAAATCCAGGCATCAGCTGGTCAAGAGCTTCAATGAAAGTAACCTGCCCAATTTTGAATTGAGTAAATTCAAGTGACAATTAACTCACAACAACCATGTTCAACAGGCAACTGCAGATGATGTGTAAGGAGCATTCTAGAACTAGAATCCATCCAGCTTATCTGAATTATTTAGCATTTACTTAAGTTTAAAATGCTAACTCCGCCTATGGTGGGGCGCCTTTGGTGTCCCAGCATAGCAGGTCCCAAGCCCTGGTAAAGGAGGAGGGTTGTGTTAGGCGTGGCAAGCCAATGTAAAAACTTAGCCACTTAAATGGAGATGAAACCCGAAAGAAAATCGTTGGGGCGTAACCCTCTTAGCGACGCGCCATATCGGAACCCGGGTATGATGTTAAATGGGCAAGGGCCGGGTCGTCACCCCCGTGACGCGCCGTGTCGTGATCTGGGCATGGTGTCAAGTAACCAAGGATCGGGTCGTCGCTTCCTTAGTGGCGCGCTACATCGGCGCCCGGGTGTAGTGAAAAATGAGCAAGGGTCTTCGCATCAGAGTCGACGGGTACGAAGGGTAAGGAAGCTAGTCGAACCAACTAGGATCCGTTTAGGTAGTTGGAATGTAGGGTCACTTACAGGTAAGTTAAGAGAATTAGTTGATACCGCGACTAGGAGGCGTGTAAATATATTATGCGTTCAAGAGACTAAATGGAAGGGTCAGAAGGCGAAGGAGGTGGACAATACAGGTTTCAAGCTTTGGTATACAGGGACAGTCGCGAATAGAAATGGAGTAGGAGTTTTGATTGATAAGAGCCTCAAGAATGGTGTGGTGGGAGTGAGAAGGCAAGGAGATAAGATTATCTTAGTCAAGCTTGTCGTTGGTGATATGGTCTTGAACGTAATTAGTGCGTATGCCCCCCAAGTAGGCCTCGACGAGAGTGCTAAGAGACAGTTCTGGGAAGATTTAGATGGCCTGGTTAGAGCTATACCTAGTAGTGAGAAGCTTTTTATAGGAGATCTTAATGGGCATGTAGGTACTACAAGCGCAGGTTTCGAGACAGTTCATGGAGGTTTTGGGTATGGTAGTAGGAATCAGGAGGGGGAGGAAGCTCTAGACTTCGCGGTAGCTTTTGACCTGATGATAGCCAACACTTCCTTTAGAAAGAGAGAATCTCATCTAGTGACCTTCAGTAGCGGACAACACTGTAGTCAGATTGACTTTGTCCTCGCAAGAAGAAATGACAAACGAGCATGCTTGGATTGCAAGGTGATACCAAGGGAGTGTGTTGTTTCTCAACATAAGCTTTTGATGGCAGATTTTCGTTTTCAGATGCGTGCCCGTAGGGATAAACAAGCTAAGATTGAAAGAACAAAGTGGTGGAAACTGAAAGGGGAGACGTCAGAGGTATTTAGGGAAAGGGTTGTCAAAGGGGGCTCTTGGAAGGAAGAAGACGACATAAACAATATGTGGGACAAGATGGCAACCAACATTCGGAAGGTAGCCTCAGAGGTGTGTGGAGTAACCAAAGGAAGGGGACGTGAGGCTAAAGATACTTGGTGGTGGAACGAGGAAGTCCAAAGGGCTATTAAGGAGAAGAAAGAATGCTATAGACGCTTGTACCATGACAGGAGTGTGGACAACATAGAGAAGTATAAGGTGGCAAAGAAGACTGCAAAGCGAGCTGTAAGTGTGGCAAAGGGTAGAGCGTACGAGGATCTTTACCAACATTTGAGTACGAAGGAAGGAGAGAAGGACATTTATAGGATGGCTAGGGTTCGTGAGAGAAAGACACGGGACTTCAACCAAGTTAAGTGCATTAAGGATGAAAGGGAGCATCTCTTGGTAAAGGAGGATGAGATCCGACATCGATGGCAAGAGTATTTTGACAAATTGTTCAATGGTGAGAATATGGACACAACCTTTCAGTTGGATGACTCTTTTGATGACACCAATAGGCGCTTTGTGCGGAGAATCCAAGAATCTGAGGTCAGAGAGGCGTTGAAAAGGATGAAAGGAGGTAAGGCGATGGAACCGGATGGTATCCCAATCGAGGTGTGGAGATGCCTCGGGGACATAGCTGTAGTATGGTTAACCAAGCTGTTCAACCATATTTTTCGATCGAACAAGATGCCTGATGAGTGGAGGAGAAGTATATTGGTACCGATCTACAAGAATAAAGGGGATATTCAAAGTTGTACAAATTACCGAGGAATTAAGTTGATGAGCCATACTATGAAGCTATGGGAGAGAGTTATCGAGCATCGCTTGAGAGCAATAACGCGGGTCTCTATGAACCAATTTGGTTTCATGCCCGGAAGGTCAACCATGGAAGCCATTTTCTTAATAAGACAAGTTATGGAGCGGTATAGGGAGAAGAAGAAGGACCTACACATGGTTTTTATTGACTTGGAGAAGGCTTATGATAAAATACCAAGGAATGTTATGTGGTGGGCATTGGACAAACATAAAGTCCCAACGAAGTACGTCGGGCTCATTAAGGACATGTACAGCAATGTTGTCACTAGAGTTCGAACAAGTGATGGAGACACGGATGACTTCCCGATTAGGATAGGACTACATCAAGGGTCAGCTTTGAGCCCTTATTTGTTTGCTTTAGTGATGGATGAGGTCACAAGGGACATACAAGGGGACATCCCTTGGTGTATGCTTTTCGTGGACGATGTAGTGCTAGTTGATGAAAGCCGGACAGGAGTGAATCAGAAACTGGAGTTATGGCGGGAGACTTTGGAGTGCAAAGGTTTTAGACTTAGTAGAACTAAAACTGAGTATATGAGATGTGACTTCGGCACTACTACTCGGGAGGAGGAAGATGTTAGTTTGGAAGGTCAAGTAGTGCCTAGGAAGGATACCTTTCGATATTTAGGATCAATGCTACAGAGGGACGGGGATATTGATGAAGATGTTAGCCATAGAATCAAAGCAGGGTGGATGAAGTGGCGGCAAGCGTCTGGTGTCCTATGTGACAAAAGGGTACCACAGAAGCTAAAAGGCAAGTTTTATAGGACGGCGATTAGACCTGCTATGTTGTATGGTGCAGAATGTTGGCCTACGAAAAGACGACATATTCAACAGCTAAGTGTCGCGGAAATGCGTATGTTGCGTTGGATTTGCGGTCATACAAGAAGGGATCGAGTTCGGAACGATGATATACGTGAGAGATTAGGGGTAGCGCCAATTGAAGAAAAGCTTGTCCAACACCGGTTGAGATGGTTTGGACATGTGCAACGGAGACCTCCAGATGCACCGGTGCGTAGTGGAATCCCAAGTCAGGATAGTAACGTGAAGAGAGGCAGAGGAAGACCGAAGTTGACTTGGGTAGAGGCAATAAAAGGAGACTTGAAAGGATGGAATATACCCAAAGACTTAGCCTTAGATAGGAGTGCTTAGAAGACAGCTATTCACGTGCCTGAACCTTGATTGCTTCTGTTGGGTTTCAACTCTAGCCTACCCCAACTTGTCTGGGACTTAAAGGCTTTGTTGTTGTTGTTGTTGTTGTTAAGTTTAAAATGCTGGAATCATATTTTGCACGATAGCCAAACAATCAGTGGAGCTAAGATTAAAAATCAGAGAAAATAACAGCAGATATTTAAAGAACACCAGAACACTGTGCAAGTTTCATAGTTTCTCTGGTGCTGTGGACAATGGTTCTTGGAGAAAGCAACCTAGCAAATAATTTCAAAGCAAGAGCTTCTAATGTACCTCACTTCCAAGAGCTGTGTATACATCACTGAATTCAAGTCCAATGTAACCACTTCCAACAATAGCTATCCAGTCTGGAACTGACTCAAGTTTCAGTGCATGATCACTGGTAAATACAGTTTTCCCTGCAAATAAACATCCGGCAGAATTTTGTGAGAACAGACAAAACAAGGAAAGTACACTAAAAATGACAACTAATACACCACATGTTACAATAAAGAACGCACCCAATGTTTATATCTCTAATGCGCTAAATTTCTAGGCTTGTTTGTGATGTGAAAAAAATTGTGCCAGCGACAACAGAATGGCCACAAGGATCACATATCCATTTTTGCTCTCAAAATATGAGTGCAACACTGAAAAATCTCTAGAAGCAGGCATATAACCGTATGGATATTCAAGACATAACAAATGGCACCTTATGCTTTGCTTTTTGTCCCTTGTGATTCCAGATCCAACCTAAATCAATGTGGTGGGATTGGATTCTTGGTGCTACAACATTATAACATTTGGGTCTTTCTAACAATGATGAAAAGCAAAAGAGCCAGAGTTGAATTAAACAAACAGACAAGCAAAACAGCATTGCATGTAACACTGAATTAGGAATGACTGCATCAATATGAACCACCAGAAAGTTTTGAAAAGCAGAGCAGTGCCGAAAGTCACAAGGTGCATTAAAAATGGCTATCACACTACAATTCACGGCCATATCTATATCCTCATTATGGGTATTGAAGTTTAACAGAACTGAAATGAATAAATTTTTTATAATAAATCTCCAGCATGCACCATAAGTCCATAACTTTCCTAAATTATTGAGGGTGTGTTTGGTTGAGCTGTGGCTGTGGGAAAAAGCTGCTGTGGGCTGTGAGCTGTGGGAAAGCTGCTGTAGGCTGTGAGCTGTGGGAAAGCTGAAAGCTGTTTGGTTAAACAAGTATAAAATATACCTTCTGTCTTTATCTCTCTTGAAACAACTATGAAAAAGCTTTTTATGCCACCAATTTCGAAAAGCAGAAAGCCAAAAGCCAAAAGCAGGGTCAGACCAGCTTTCAAAAATATACTACGGAAAAGCAGCTGCTTCTGAAAAAACAGCCTGAAAAAGCAGCCCCTTTGGTTGGGCTTTCGGCTTTTTGGGCCAAAAGCCAAAGCCAAAAGCCCAACCAAACGCACCCTGAGTTTTCAAAATTCAAAGAGAACTCAAACAGAGAAGTATTTACCATCAATCTCAATCCCTTTGGGAACAAAAGGAACTGAACCAGTGGCAATTATGATGTTCCTGGCAGTGATTTCTTTATCTTGGGAACCGGCTTTTCCATATCGTACCTTTTGCTTACCCTGATCAGGACATCAGTGAAAACATGTTAGAACATGCACTTTGTATAACTACAGAGAGCTCATTTTTCACATTCATGGATAAGATCTTGTTACACATTATCTCACTGGACATAATTAATGTCATAATCTTCACCAGAAATATTCAGTTTGTTTCATTTCTGGTTAGATCATGCAATTAACTTTTAACTGATCCATACCCAACTAGTCTTCAATCTGCTCATAGATTATAGATATGTGATTTTGCTTAAGTTTATGCATATTAAGAAAAAAACAACATAATTGATTTTTTTAAAAAAAAAAGGTAGGGACAAACATAGTTATTAACAATTAAAAACAGTATATACGGCACACAAACTAAATATTTAGCATTAATAATTCCTCCAAGTGTTGTCGAAGCTCAATAGTACACAGCAAAGTTTTAGATACAAGCAACTCTGAATTATCAACCTCCAGCGAAAGAACCAGGATAAGATTCTCATGTACATAACTGTTTGTTCCACATCAATCAAGGACTATAGATAACTTACCACAATAGTGCCAACACCTGTCAATATATCCACTCCCAGAGCTTTCATTGAGTTAGTCAAGTTGCTACGGATTTTCAAGGCAAGATTGTTTGCATGATCAGCAACACCTTGCCTGTCATATCCAGGAGAGGAAACCTGTTACAAGGTAATATGCCTAACAATTCAGCAGCAATCAGGATAATAGATATAACATGTTCGAGTAAGAACTGCTAATGACCATAGGAAATGGCTGAGACCTTCACATGCCTCCTAAGAACAAGCAGAGTCCTTGTTTAAATTGTTGATTTTTTTGGAGTGAGGGGTGGGGGATGGGGGGAGACTTTAATAAAGAGTAACATGGGCATATAGTAACTAAAAGCCTTCCATCTATACGATTAATAAATGTGACTAATTCAAATTTAATTGTTAATTTTACACTTGTGGAGGTAAATATAACCAGGTTGTTCTTCCCTTGTCTATTACAGCTTTACTTCATCTATTGGGTTCCGACAAACACCAAGAAAGATTTGACTCTAAATGAAAAAATTGGAATGAACAAATTAAGTAGAATTCTACTAATTGCAATTAAAATGGATACAGTTAGGTGCTAGAATGGACAAAAGTACTCAGACAAGCTCCTAGCTGTAGCTTTTTGTCAATTTTGCACTATATATATGAGCCTATTTGAAACAGCAAATCAAGAACTGCTCTCGCTCAATTCATCTGACCACATTACCTGTAGACCCATAGACTTCATATGATGTTCATCATGAAGCTCCCGCATTCGACCACTGACAACAAGGAGTGCTTTTGATGGGACACAACCTCTGTTTACACAAGTCCCACCCACAACATCCCCCTCAATTATGGCTGTTTTCAAACCCTGAACAAATTAGAGCAAAGTAAAACAAGATCAATATAGAAGCAGTACCAACTCTTAGAAATTTATTGGTATGGTTAATGTTTGGCATCATTCTTATTTGCTAGACTATCATAAGACATGTGGTTAAAATGGGAAAATACTGTTGTCTCTTGAAATTAACACGGACTACTTAGAAGATCAACTAACAACAGTCCAACAACAATGGTATGCAAAGCACCAAAACCTCCAAATTGAACAAGCACCCAAATTAGCAAACAAATTTGGAGACTAGGCATAGGTTGCAAATGGCTTACTCTGTGCGCTAGCACCATAACTAACAAGTAATTAACTGCTAGCAAGAAATTTTCCCGCCCAAATTACAGGTACACGCCTGGGACTTACACCAACCTCGGCCTAGTGGCACCTCATCGCTCTAAAATCCTTATCAAATACACAAAGATCAACGATCATCCAATTCAAGCAAAATTTCCATTTCTAATGCCAAATTACCAATCAGGCATCACGTTTTATCGTCTCTGGTCAGTACTAACACATCTCATGGCAGACCAATTTCGCAGCTCCACTATACCAGGATTACTCGTTAGCTTACGCTTACTAGCCATTCCACATCCTAACAGAGCACGACTCACTAAAACACCGTGCTGATGCTACACCGAGCACTTAATAAAAAAAATGCGGACCTCTTCAACGGCGTGGAGCGCGGCGCCGTGACCCCCGACGCCCGCGCCGATGATGACGAGATCGTAGTCGAAGCCGCCGCCGCTCCCCGCCACCGCGCCATTGGTCGCCGCCGCCCTCGCCACCGCCAGCCTCGCTGGCGACTGCGAGATCCGCAGCGAGGGGCACGCGAGGGCCTCGCCCCGGAGTCCGCAGACCCGGACCCCACCTGGCCGCCGCGCAGCCTCGGATCTGGCACCGCCGCGGGACGCGGTCGCCGAGGCGGAGACGGAGACGGCCGCGGTGGACTGCATAGTGACGAAATGCGACAGTAGGCTGGGGCTAGTGTGCGATGAGTTGGGAGAGCGGGGCGTATAAGTCGAAGAGGAGGAGGCGGGCGCGGGCGGAGGAGGCGAGGAGGGGTTTTATGCGACGGGGCGGAGGTTTCGAAGTTGGCAGAGGGCGGAGGAGGCCGAGGGAAGGAGGAGCATTTTCCCTCTTCCACCGAGCTATTACGAAAGATGCTCCGTTCCGATCTCTATTTCTTCTCTCTACGACTAAAACATTCATAAATATTCCGTTTACAGGTACGACACCAAAGTCACTAAAACGTGGATGTTGGTTTTCTACGACAATCCATCGTTCCGTCGGTCCGCCTTCCTCTGCGATTCCCTGCCGCTCGGCCCGCGACCGCGACTCCCCCATGTGATCCCTGCCGCTCGCTCCGCCATCAATGCAATCTCCGTCGTTCTGCCTTCCCCTTGCACTCCTCACGCGGTGGCTCAAATCGCGCATGCTCAAATCACGCATGCGATCCATGGACGGAGAGGGAAGAGAGGCAGCCGCACCGTGAAGGCGTTCACCTCCATCCATGGCGGCAGGACCTCCTCATTGTGGCGGTAGCGCAGGAACGGCGGTAGGCCCACCGTGCTGTAGCCGTCGGCGTCGATGTGGTTGAGCGAGAAGGAGGACGGCGCCGCATCCACGTCCTCCTCGCCGCGCTTGCCCCATCCATGTCCTCCCGCCAGCAGTAAAGAGGATGGCGCCGCCTGGATCCGCCGGAACCCGGAAGTGACCAATGCAGCCCGGTTCTTCCCTCTCCCCGCTGCTTCCCCTCCCAGGCGGCACCTGGATCTGCTCGCGATGAGCGCCATCCTCCGTCATCGCGCTCGGCAACATCATCATCATCATCATCTCTGCTGGCAGAGTCCGGAAGGGCCCGGCGCAGCATCTCTGCTCGCGATGAGGAAAATGTTCCCATCGTAGATGATGATGATGGTACCTCCACTGACCACTGTCCGCCCCCGATGCACCTCCTCTGCGCTCCGGCGATCTCGATCTACCTCGATACCTCGATTGGCAAGGTCAGCACCTCGTGATTCCTGATTTCTCTTCCATGATATCATCCCTGACCCCCTTCACAGAGAGATGAAATACCGAAGGATGCCAAGGCAATGACGTCCGATCTGGTGTGTGTGTGTGTGTGTGTTTCGCCCTTGCCACTTTTGCTTGCTCACCTGCTTGTCATGTTCTGTCGCGAAGGGTATCAGGGATTCAGGGCTTGTGAACTTCATACTCAGATTGTATTTGTGAAGTATGACATAAAGGTTGACAGGGATGATGCCCACCATGTATTCACTGAAATGTCCTCGAGGTAATATATGGTACAAGTTTTAATTTTGTCGTTGATTTTGTTTTGTGAATTTGATATGAATTTCATTGTTTCTTTTCATTTGGGCCCAAATTAGAGTGGCAACTTTGAAAATGCTCTAAACGTTCTCTTCATGAGTAATTAATCTTGTACTATTGTCATTTAATTGAAAATGCAGTTCTGTTGTTTACAAAGCTCTAGTGAATAAGCTCTGTTCTACTGTTCTTGATGAACATTCATGCTGCAACACTCCTGCACGAGTGTTTCAACAAATCCATGCGATTTCGGTAAGCGATTTTTTTAAAAAATGTTGTTTCTTGAATAATGAAAGATTTTGTAGTTGTTATCTTTAACCCTTGAGTTAATCTAAACCTATTCTTGCATTATAACTTACAAGTTCAATATATTGCTCAAGCTGTAGTTTTTAAAAGGAAATCATTCGCTAATTGGGATCTACAGTTATTATGTAGGGTCCTAATCAGTAATGCGCTTTTCTTTGTTGCGCTGCATGCTTAAACAGTCTTTATCTGTTTCCTCGTGCTGATAGAGCTCTAGGCAGACAGTTACGCTTGTTGGATGTCAGGCTTACTAAAATTGAGGCTCATGTCGTCTGGTTCAGCAGATCCAGTGATCCACGTCTTCAAAACACTGGAGGTTTGTTTCCTGATCCATGAAACATTGCCATGTCTCATATAGTATGCTTATCAAAATATAATAAATGAAAAACGATTAAAAAATGGATCTGAATTGCTATGCCTTGCGGCAGAACAAAGTCGCCTTCATTCCTAGCATTACTGCAAAAGTGCAGCAAATTCCATTATGCCACACAGCTTGTTCTATTCTCATTCTTTGTTTAAATTTGGTCCAACATGTTGCAACATTTCAAAGTGGAAAGTGACAACATGATAGAATTAATAGTTGGATTGCTGAGGACTACATCCTCCTTCCACTCTAGGACTTAAAAAACAATGAATCTAATGCAGTTATAAACAGCTCAATGGACTCTACAACATAATGAATAAAAACAAGCTTATATTAGTGAGCTCAGGAATAGGACAAATACATGTTAGTTGCATCTAACAAACAACCACATAATTGTTTCTTTATTGATGAAATTTATAGATTTTTTTACTGCAGATTGATCACTTTGTCAAGAACATCTTCTCTTAGTGGTGATCAGGCGAACCACATCCACTACTTTTGCTTCGGTTATCAAGGCACTGTTTCAGGTATATATTTCATAGCTCATCTCATATCTGAATCTCAAAGGATATGATGTTTTTCATTGGTGAAACACTGTCTTTTCAATCCGAGACTTCTTTGAACCTATATAAGCATTCAGTGGACTATGATTAAGTAGTGGCTGGTTTATTAATTGCTTAGCTTCATGAGCAATTTAGATGTTTGAGAATGCAGATGGTACTTGTTCTCAAGCAAAACTGAAAACAGATGCTACTGCTATCTCTATTTTTTCTATAGTACAATTGAAAATAGATGCTACCGCTACACTTTCTTTGATCCCTAGCCAATATAGTTTTGAGTTACTAGGGTCAGAGCAACAGGTTACCATGTGCCTTTGTGCCGTGAGAGTTAGTTGCTTGTTTTTTTAAACTGGATCAGTTCTCTCACAAAAATAATGCTTAGGAGTCTAATATTGACACCCTGCACGGAGGTGGTGGTGCTGCCGTGGCGCCCTTCGCCGGTACACGCATGCGGATGGAGCCGCGCGCGGCAACGTCGAGCGGCACCGCGATGGTGCCCTTTGCGCCTCGTGCGGAGCATCAGAGGCGCCGGTGAGCCCACGGCTCGGCCATGCTTCCCACGGCCGTTAAAACAAGAGGAAAGGGAAAGGGAAAGGGAAGGGGAAGGGGAAGGGGAAGGGAAAGAAGAAAGCGATAAATGATATATTCACGAAGAATATCGTATGTAAAAAGGTTCTAACTCTATAAAAGAGGTAATGCATCACACGTCGATACATATTTTTTTAGGATATATCAAATTATACTTTAACTTTAAAAATTAACAAACAATTGATATGCAAGATACTTCTAACTATAGCTTCAGCCATCTCCATGCTTCAGCTGTAAGAAGTCAGATGTCGTATCTTGTACTAGAAAATCTTCTGGATCATCATTGATTGGTGACCAACTGCAGCTTGGTATTCGTGCAAAGCACATTCTCTTAGTCGAACTATTGAGAGATTAGATTCTTAATTGTAGAATAGATTCTAAAACATGTATTGTGAAAACAGAAACTTGTTATGATTATCTTTCCGTAGCACTTGATTCCTAAAGAAGTGCAAGCTTATCTTTCGCATATCGTAGGCATGAAGTGATGCGACAATTGAAGTTGATGTTTTAGTTTTACATTCAAATTTAGAGTTATATTTTCACTATCTATCTTTCGTGAAGACTTATGTAATATTGATTGGAACATTATGATTGATGTATCTATTTTAGATAACAGTATAACACACGCTCATACATATGTTATTGTGGTATTATGTGTTCCCGTTGCAACGCACGGGCATTTACCTAGTATATCACTAAAAAGTTTATATGGACCCTAGTGCCATGACGCTAAACTCTTTTGTCCAATACGTCATTCCATCTCCATTCTGTTTGGTTTTGACCGTTTGGCAGCTCTTACATGTGAAATCGGGCAAGAAAAATGTCCATGTTGCCCTTTCAGTCACTGGCATATGTGGAGGTTGTGTTGTCCGATATTGACATGCATCTCCCTCAGTCTCTCACTCTCTCTTCTCGCTCGACTCCCTCAGTTCCCTAACCCTAGCGGCGGAGAAACCCTAATGGCGATAGATCTGGCGACGGAGGCTGTAGCGGCGGCTGGGAGAGAAGACGATGAATCCCCCGTGCTTGTGGTGGCGCATGGGGTAGTGGAGCGTGGATTCAACCATGGATCTAGAGGATAGGCGTGGCATGGCGGGGAACAAGGGCGTGGGCGAGCGACCAGATTGGCTTCCGGACGGGTGAGTTCACTGTTTCCCCTCTTAGTTTTGTGGTGCCCCGTATTTGTAGTGTTGATTGATATTTAGTGCCCTGCGTTTGTGCCCCATGTTTGTAGTGTTGATTGTGTGCTCCTTGTTCATCTGTAGGATGGACGCAGAAAGTAGCTACAACTTAGAAATCCGGGTTGTTGCTCCCAATTCTCGTGCCCTGTGGTTTTCGTTGAACAAAGTCGTGGATGCTGACCGCACTAACTTCACATACCTAGTTGTTGAAGTTGTCGACAAGTATCCTCATGACTACGGTGACATAGTGAGATTGTTTTATTTCTGCATGGATAGTAAAGTGAACATCCAAGTCTGCACTAACCAAGATTTGGTTGAAATGTTTGCAAAACATAAGGCTTCCAAATGCTGCTTGTTGACTGTTGCATAACATAGCCCAAGTAGTGAGCCCCCCTGTGATTCATGATTGGGATTCTAGTAGCACTGTGAACTCTGTTGAACCCCCATTCACCCCTTCAATTGCTTGTCTAAGCTTAGCAGAACCAAGCCATGCCACACACACTCAATCTGCTAAACCTGAATACTTGGCTAGCCCAAACCCAATGAATGAGTATGTGGGTGTTGACGAGGAAGGGTTGTATATTGACCTTGATCCCCAATATCTCCCACCTCCTCCCAATCCTTAGAGCCAAGGTGGGAGTAAAGAATGGGAAGGTGAGAGTTCTAGTGCTGATGAATCCTCTGAGACAAACTCTGATGATGAATCCTCTGATGATGAAGTAGAAGACATAGATGATATGGTTAAAGATAGGGAGCCTAAACATATGCCTGATGTTGATTAGGACAAGAAGGACCCTCCTATATCAGTAGGAACAGTGTATTTAGACATGAATGCTTTTAAGATTGCTTTAGCTACTCATGCTATTAAACATGAGTTCAACTATGACATTGAGAAGAGTGATACAGGGAGGTATAGGGTGAACTGCTCATAGCAAAGTGAGGGCTGCAGGTGGAGACTTCATGCCTCAACCCTAAGGGATGGGCACACTATTAAGGTAATGTGTTAGTACATTGTTTTCATTGATTGCTCCCTGTTTTTTACATTGTGTGGCTTGTAATAAGTGCATTACTTGACTGCTTTGTAGGTGAAAAGGAACCCCTACCCTCATGAGTGTCAGAGCACTAGGAGGCAAGGAATCTGTGTAGGGGTAACACAATTCTGGGTGTGCAGTCAGGTGATTGATTAGCTGAAGGAAGATGGAACTCTAGGTGCAATAGAACTGCAAAGGAGGTTGAAGGATGCACACAAAATTGTGGTGCCCTACAAGAGAGTGTATAAAGGTAAAAATCTTGCCATTGATAAGATTTATGGGCCTTGGGGCAAAAGTTTTGATAACCTATATAAGCTTAAGGCCCAGTTAGAAGAATCAAGTCCTGTATCATTTCTTGTCATTGATAATCACACCATGAAACCTTTGTGATGAAAAACAATAAGGTAGTTGTTGTTATGTGATGAATGTTTGTTTACTGTTGTAGTACTCTAATTGTTGTTATATTATTCTCATATGTTGTTGCATTCTGGACAAATGAACAATCTTCATATTCATCATTTAGCATTGATTCATTCATTCATCCATACATCCATTCATCCATGACTACTCACACACACATAGGCACCTACTTCTTCAAAATAGCATACAAAGCAAGAAATATGCAAACATAGACTATCTTCTTAATCCACCTAAGTTGTTGTAGACCCCTAGTGTCAATCCTATTCTCCACTTGTGCAACTCCAGTAGCCTGAGAACCTTCCTGGATGATGGCTAGAGGAGCTGCAGTAGGGAAACCACCAGGTGGTGCCACTGCCTGTAGAGGAACTGCCTATAGTGGAGCAGGGGCTGTAGGTGTCTACACTTCAGTGTCCTCCATTTCATCCTCCCACTGATAATACCGACAGCCTTCAATCTAAAACCCAAAGCATCAACACATTGTCACCAAACAACAAAAAAGAAATATGCAAAGGAAAAAATGAGCAGAGAAAGAAACGCAAACTATAAAATAGGTGCAACACCTCTGGTGTTACGAGCTTGCTAAGCACTGAGATTATGGCCTGAGAAATAGATCTATAAGTATAGTGAGTTAGTTTAATAAAATGTGATAATGAAAATTCTAACAAGAAAATAAGAAAAGTAGTTTTAATTGTTTGGCACGAAAAACAATTTCTATAAACAAGAATAAAACATAACTTGTATTTAGTACTTAAATAAAAATTGAAGTACAAGTTTTGTAGATGAAAATGCAACATTAACTTTTGGGAAACAAAGTTTGTTAATTAATGTTCTTGGAAGCTCAAAAATCAAATTGGAAATTAAAATTAGCCCTTTTTGTTGAATTGGCAAAAACTTAAAGTGGTGTTAAAAGTATCATTTTGGACGAATTATATTGAACAAAAAGTTAAGTAGTTCCTAGATGTTTTGTTTCTATGAGTTAGTATGATGTATGGACTAGTGTGTGAAATGTGTAGTGGTTGGAATTAATTAGGTTTAGGCATATTAAAAATTACGGCAAATGCGCTAAAGGTTGTTAGTTCTAGCTAAGTTCTTATTCTCTCTAAGTCGAAAATGATGATAGTAGATAATGTTGTTTTGACAATCAAATTCTAACAAAAATTGTTAGGCACCAACTTCATGTTCTTGTACTGTTGGTTGCCTCTAGGCGAGTACTTGAGCATGGCTTAGGTGATAGTGGTATTGGGTGTTACGATACTCTCATAGAAATTGCCCTAACTTCGCTAGAACGCATTGAGGCAGGCTATTGGCGCTCCGCTCCTGAGCCAGCGCCAAGCGTGACGACCTCACGTTGGCATCTCTATATCTTCCTCGTGGGTCACCCTTCGACCGTGCTCATTCCCTAGTTACGCAGTCCTTAGGGGCTACAAGAGTCTCGAACTCTTGCCTTAATCTCAACCGAGCTCTAACAGGTAGGTTTCCAAGCTTTAAAATGCATGCACGTCACCTGTTGTCACCCCTCGGTCTGGGTTCGCGGTCACCGCGCACATGGGCGCTGTTGGCGCTGGGCTCAGACTGTGCCCGAGCTGCTACCGCTGGCCAGTTCATGCGCCTGGTGGCGCTGCGTAGCGTCTACGGCCTAGCGTTGGTTGGCCCTGGCTGGTCGAGGTCGGGCTTCCATGGCCATGTGCACATCACACTTGGGTGACTGGACGCGGTGCCACGCACTGAGCAAGCTGTGGCTATGGTGGTCGTGGCTCGGCCAACATGGTGCTCGCCTCACCCTTTGATCCACCTACCGCGTCGTACCAAGCTTGATCCATGGATTGCCGCGTCTAGGCTGCCGACCCTGATTATCGTGGTGATGAGACATCTCCCTGCCCCACCCCGCTAGCTGATGCCGGTGAGCCGCTCGTGTGTTGCCGCTTCATTCAAGCGCGTCGCGACAGGCCACCTAATCACGTCGCCCATGTGCATGTGCTCTTACTACAGCTATCGATCGAAGCCACCGTCTTAACCCACTCGAGCTCACTTGCGTACCTCTCCACGACACGACCTTAGCTAGAGCACCATGCTGTCGCCCAGTGGTTCACCTAGCTTAGGTCCCCATAGTCCGATTCCTCGCACTAGTAAGAGGCATAGGAGGTCAATTAGGCGCCCCATCTTCCCCATGCCCGGCCAGGCATTACCAACTTCCAATTTAGCGTTTTGCCCGCCGCCGACCATGAGCACTACCGCAGCCTGTGGATTGGGGGTAAGTCCTTATCCGTGGGGAAAGTGCCCAATTGGTGGTGTTTCTAGACTCGTGTTGATACCCTCTAGCTGGAGCTCATGACAGGTTGGTTTGGTTTCTCGTCGTTGGCGTGATGGCGCGTCCGTGCCGCGCTCAGAGTTCTGCCACACGGTGTGGGCTCATGTGGCCAGCCTGCCCTAGCGCTCCCCTACTTCAACCGTCGTTGGAGCGTGCACCTAGGTGAACTACTGATGCTCCACCGCCACCTCTACCCTTCCAAGAGCGCATAGGTTCATCAGAACAAGCATGCCACCACCGCGGTTAGCCGCTCGCCGCTGCCGCTCCTGGCAGTACGCTGCTAAGTCCCTAACCGCCACTCATGCTTGCGAATTTGGCCGTAGATGGTGGTCGACGCGTTATTCCTGTCGTAGCGGGTCTAGCTTGCCTGGTGTTGTCGTCGTTGCCGCCGGTGTGCCGCGCTACCACGCGTGGGTACACCGAGGACTGCCCTGATGCGAAGGCAACACATTCTAGGGTCTTTCATGCAAAGCCTGAGTCTATAGTAATAGTGCTTCGTTGCTCCATTTGATTAACCGAAAGCCTGAGCCCTCTTTTGCAAAAGAGCTGCGCGCAAGTGGGTTCCCCCCCTTGGGCCATTGCTGGGCCAGCTACTACGCGTGCTCGCATTGCCGCACTGGGCCACCGGGCTGGAAAGGTTGCCACCGGTCGTTTTCTTTTTCTAAAGCGTTTTCCAAATTAGTTTCTAACATAAATTTGTAAATTCAAAATAAATTTGTGTGGATGTCCAAAAATTGTGAAACTAATTTTGTTAGACTCCTAAAACCATGATCTATCTGCTAGTATATTTTGTTCACATAGTTTTATAATATTCTTAGAAGCTATATAATTAATTTGAGATACTTAATATTGTCAAAATATGAACTTGTAGGAATTATTGTGGTAAATTGGTGATAGTGTTGGGTCTGATATTTTTACAGTAGATTCCTAACAATATTAGGTGCTCACTATAATTTTTGAAGCTCTATAGGAATTAGTTTGTTATGGTAACTAAATGAGCCATAGTACGAAAATATATATTTAATCAATAAAATGTCAAAAATAATCAGGGCTTTGTAGAACAAAAACATTTCTCGGGAACGAGTCTTACTTGATGGCGTGGATACATAGACTAGCACGTTAGAGTTATGTCGTTAGCTTGTGAGGCGTAATTGAATTTCTAAGAGTTTCGGTTGTCATTGATTATTTACATCTATGCGTTGCATCCACGTAGCGGAAAAGATGACCGAAGTAGCGGAAAAGATGGTGCCTTGATGATCGTGTCACCATGATGGAAAGCTAACTTGGTTATATTTTTCCTAGGCAAGCCCTGATGCATAACCCCTATTATTCTGCACTTTATTTTATGCTTGTGCATTATGTTTTATGGAGTTTAATGAAAACCACTTGCATATATATATCCTTATCCTATGAGTCTTACTAGTATGATAGGATCGTGTAGATTACTATGCTACAGGACTCCGGTAGAAGTCGAGTGATTGTCTATCACTCGTGAGGGATAGGAAAGATATTATTATTGCTACTATATTATTATCACCTGGAATATATATATATATATATGAATGATAATTGGAGACCGAGCGGAATGATACATTAGATCTGGACTTGGTTTGGCATGCGAGCGAGGCTCGGATTACACTTGTTTCGCCTGTGTCGGTTAAGGACCGGCCGTTGCATTGGGTTCTAGGCAGGTCACAGACTTATTATCCTGAGCACATACTTATTTATGAGAACAGGGAAGGCTTGCTACTCTCTTGTCATGGGTTCTGGCTTTTTTCCAGACTGACTGATTGGAGACGGGGATGGTGGAGGTCTAAGCACCACACTGAGTCCGAAACTCAGGTATGGGGGTTTGGAGTCCAAGTTTGGATGGGGACCTGGACCCCTTAACAGGAGAGTTGTGGGTTAGTCCTGCTTGTGCCTAGGGTACAAGCAGGGCATGTGTTTCGGGATACCCAGCTGGGCACATTGATTCGTGAATCACCGAGCAATCCGGTACGGCTTGTCTATAGTCTAGCACTATAGTAAGAACTAAAAGATGAAAGATAGTAAAATAATTCTATTGCTTACCACATGCTTGAAAGTAGCACAGGTGCTTACATAGAATGGTTAGTTAATGAACTAACACTGACTGCTAATAAAAATCGAATATAAGGACACACATTTAGTAATGCTTCCAAAGCTACAATAACCCACAAGCCAGATAGCCTTGCATAACCTTGGAGGCATTAGATTAGATGGTTCTACCACATGTGGTATCATAGCATAAATGAGAAAATAAAGCTTCAAAATCCTTTTCTAAACTAAAAATTTGACAACCTATTTTCACAAAAGTGAGGATGTTTAATTGTGAAGTTATATAAGTAGCCCTATTATTATGGTTATGTATCCAGGATAGATGGCACTCTACTGACTTAGGTAGGCTTAATCAAGTTTTCTATAGGTACACTAACCCCGAGCATAGTCCAACAGTCTCGACTAGCTACAGGGAGAGAACGATGTGCTAAAAATCTGAGAACGGTTGCCCTATATGTTGGCAACAGTAGAAGGACGTATAGGACGTGCATTTATGCATATCCTGTTTGTGCATTGTAGTGCTTGTATTGCTTGTAGATACGCCATCCATAGGTGCCACGCGTGTCGTATTGTGCATGACTGACCCATCCTTGTTCTGGAGTTATTTCTGCACTGTGGCTTTGCGCTCTGCGTTCGCCTGTGGTTCATGCCTGTCGTGACCCATGTCTCCCCGTACTCTTTTCTATGCTCTTATCGGACCCTTGCCCTGTAGTCATACTAGTCAGTAATGGCCTCGGACATCGCTCGCCTCGAACGCGTGAAAAATTCGGTCGATTCATTCGTAGTAATCCTACGCAGGAACCTTGGTAGACCGCGCCAGGACCACTGATCACTTTGCCATTATAAGTAGAGCCTGGCCTAGCCATTGGTACCACCATTCGGTGCACTTTAGCTCGCTTAGCTTTTTCTTTTGAGCAAGCTTTTTGCTCAGTCCTTCCTTGCAACCATCACCAGAGATGGCCGGAGCCTAGGTTAGCAGTTACTGCCTGAACACTGAGGGTTTTCCCAAAATTCTATATGCCACCCTGCAAAAGCTCAGAGTCAAAGATCATCTCGAGTATGAGGGCCGTGGGTATGAAAAGCAAGGCACTAAGCGGTGTGAAGTTACCGTCTATATTGGAAAGAGTGAGGAGTTCCCCGACATCATTGAAGCCTAGAATGTGAACGCAACCAGGTTTCGCTTCGTTGACACCTACCAGGTTATGGCCCGTAAAGCCTTGCAGTATCTTTACCAGATCTATGAAGAGCCCATTGCCTATACCCCCATGAGGTTCTTTCCACTTTTGGAAAAGAATCAATAGGCATGGAGGGCTCACATGGAGGCTTTGCAAGGGTGGGATGGGCAAGAAGACAGTCCAATCGTGGTGCACTTGACCACGTACCTGCTTGCTCTAGATGAGCAGTATGACCGGCAAGCCTTGGAGCTAAGGAAGTGCCTCTAGTGAGCCGAGGAAGCCGAGATCTTCCCTAGGATGCTCCAAGTGCAGCTTGCCAAAGCGCATGCCAGTGCGACAACCGTAGAGAGTCAGAAGACTGTCATGTCAGAAGCTCTGAAGGAGGCTGAAGATCGACATGCCCATCAGTTGAGAGAGGCCTACCTTGTCACTAGGGCTAAGCGTAGGATGCTGGCTGCGGAATGGCAGGATCCCTTGATCATGGAGGGAATCCCTATCCACCTGCCAGAAAGAAGGAGACCGGTGTTGTAGTACCACCAGCACCTCCACCTTCGGAAGTGTCAGAAGTAGAGCCTTTGCTTTCCCTCACTCAGCCACTGCCAAGAGAGGAGGTGGATCCATAGCCAGGGCGGTAGAAGAATTCGCCGAGCTCGGGAATGAAGATGCATGGTCTAGAGTAGATTAGTTGCCTTGGGATCATGTACTCGTAGTTAGTAGTGTCTTTCGTCGCTGTCCTCTAGTATTGTAATCTTTTCGTTGTATTTTGTCCGTAGTTGTTGAGGTAGTCCGATCGTAGGGAAGGTGCATGATATGTCAAGAATGGGAGAGTAAGTGCCTGTGTGTTGTACCAGCAGACCAGCCGTGATTAGAAAACATAGGACACTGTATCGATTAATTATGGATATCCTAGTAGAACACTTGAATCTCTTTAAATCGAATCCGTCGTTGGATTTGAATTCCTTGCCCCTTATTGTGAAAGGAACCCTTGTTGTTTGAATCATCCCTTGCAATACTCCTCTTATTCTGTGGTCTATGACCCCACCACCTTTATTACGTGTAAGTTGGTAGTAGTTGTCTAGTTAATAGCTTATGTTGCCACGATGAAACTGAGGGCCCCTGTGGAACAGCTGCCACATGGTGACGCTGCTCAGCACGCGCTGGTATCGAGGTTGTTGACCAAGCACCTTTACCAAGTTATACCACTGTACCACTTTTGATACAAATATTCTTCTTAGAAATATTCAGGTGTTCGAACGGGAAATCTACAATAGGTTGATGAAATAGTGTTCTCTCAAAGTAAACAAGAGGAGGTGGTTTCATAGAGAGCATGTATGTCGCAATCTCACTTCATACAAAGTGAAAGGATTAAGATGCCCAAGAGGGGGGTGAATTGGGCTAATTCTAAATTTTCTTGCAATAATCAAATCCTACGGATAGCCCAATTAACCCCTTGTGCCTAGAAAAGTGTTTCTATCAAACTAACGCACAAAGGACTTGCAACCTATGTTCCAAACTTACTCTAGCATGACAATTCTATGAATATAAAGACAAGTATTGAATTGCTCAAAGTAAATACTCAAAGTAAGGAGAGAGAGAAACGCAGAGATGTTTTACCGAGGTATCGGAGAGTCGCCACTCCCCACTTGTCCTCGTTGGAGCACCCACGCAAGGGTGTAGCTCCCCCTTGATCCACGCAAGGATCAAGTGCTCTCTATGGGTTGATTCTTTGACACTCCATCGCGGCGAATCACTCAAAGCCGCTCACAACTTGAGTTGGGTCACCCACAAGCTCCGCCGGGTGATCACCAAGCTTCCAATCACCACCAAGCCATCTAGATGATGGCGATCACCAAGAGTAACAAGCACGAACTCTCACTTGACCACGCGAAGCCTAATGAGAAGATGGATGCACACTTGGCTACTCTTGATTCACTAATGAGGCTACTCTCTTGGATTCTCAAATCTCAATCACCTCACTAGGACCTTGCTCTTCTTAGCACTCACAAACGTGTTTCTCAGCTGTTGGAATGAGCAAAAGTAACTCCACACACGAGTGGAGCTTCTATTTATAAGGTAGCCTAAAAAACGAACCGTTATAAGCTTCTGCGGGGTGACCGGATGCTCCGGTCATGTTGACCGAACGCTCCGGTCAGTTCAACCTGTGAACCAGTAAAAATGAGTTGACCGGATGCTGGTAGGGTCCAGTCAGCACTGACCGGACATGTCCGGTCGCATAAAACCCTTACTGGAACCTTACTGGACTCAACCGGATGCTGAACCCTCAGGGTTTGGTCAGTACTGACCGGACACGTCCGGTCGCAGATTCCCTTCTCTAGAACCTTACTAGAGTTGACCGAACGCTGCCTTTCAACATCTGGTCACTTGACCTCTCCAGCATCCGGTCGCACCGAACGTAGACTGCTGATCAAATGAACTGACCGGACCCTGCGGCCAGCGTCCGGTCGCACCGGGGCCAGCGTCCGGTCAGCATTTGACCCTCCATTCACTTCCAACTCTCGATCATATGTGAATGAAGTTTGCTCCAAAGGATCTTAGGCATTCATAGGAGCTACCTAGAGCTACTTTTAACAAGTGTGCACCACACCTAACTCACTAGACTCAACTAGGTCAAGCTACCCGTCCATACCCCCCTTAGTAGTATGGCCAAAGGAAAAACAAAGTCCTAAACTACTCTAAGTGTCTCTCCAACTTCAATTAACACTTAGAACTAGTCATCCTTAACCTTGTCATCCATCCTTTGAAAACCGAAATGATTTCCATCGTAGGGGCATGACCACCTTGATTGCCCAATTGATCTCCATTACTATGACCTAACTAACTTGTCTCTGCAAAACACATGTTAGTCATAGTAATCTTGTATTGTCATTAATCACCGAAACCCAACTAGGGGCCTAGATGCTTTCAATCTCCCCCTTTTTGGTGATTGATGACAATACCATCTCAAGTATGTGAAAGAGTGAGGTTTTTGATGGGCTTGGTTCATATAAGCTTTTGTCGATAAGAACAAAAGTGTTAGTCAAGCTTATATGACCCAAGCCAACACAATGTACTCAAAGGATATGAATTAAGCATGAGTACGAGTAACAAAGCTCATTTGCATCAGAGTATAAACGCAGAAGCAAAGGCAAATGAGCATAACACAAGTGATATGACATATAAATAATGTAAAATAGCGAGCACACATGTCATATATCACAATCACGTAGATAGCACTATCACATATATATAACAGTATGCATGAAAGTAAACACACGAATGCATAAGTAATAGTGTATCACACAAATAAAACTCCAAATGTATATAAGCTAATACTAGATAACTAGCTCCCCCTAGATCACGCTCCCCTTGAGTCTACATACTTGAACCCTCTCCCCCTTTGGCATCAAACACCAAAACCTAAGGGTCGGTCGGCGAGGCTGCAGCAGATGAGTCAGGCGCTGAAGTACGTGGGGCAAGCTAGAACTAGGCACCATCATCATCTGACCCTGAGCTCTGTACTGACTAACCCTCTGTAGCAGGAAGTGTCATTGAAGCGGTCTGGGTCTGAGCTAGGGCTGGTGCTGCCTATGAAGCTACTAGTATGTCTGTCGTAGGATCTAAAGAGGCGACAGACGAGGGGAGCCTCTGAGTAGTCACTATGACTGGAGCTGCTATAGAAGGACCGACGATATGCATATGAGGCGGTGTAGGCATGCCGGCCAGCTCGCTGAAAGATGCTCCAAGACTCCTGGAGACTGACGTGTCAGGCATAAATAGCGAGGGTGACTGCTCCGGTGAGAAACCCATGTGATATGGAGTAAACTACGGGGCAACCACCGGTGAGGAGAACCACTAGGACACCTGAACTGTAGGTGAAGCAAACTGAGCTAGAGGCTGTCCCTGACTCTGAAGCCCACTGGGCTGTATAGCTAGAGTCGTCGAAGTGGTGGCAGGTTGAGCAAGCTGGGGCGAAGGCTGTGGCAGTGGGGCCCCAAGTGTTGTCACTACATGTTGTAGAAATCCCATAAGCTACTGCTGCATGAGTAACTGCTGCTGATGCATCTGCTGCTGGAGAAGCTGTTGCTGCCTCTGGAACTCATCTTGATGAGCCTAGAACTATGCGAAGTTGGCATTGGTCTCCTATGCCTGTCGTGCCTGATCCTACTACATCCGCTCAAGAATAGCAATCAATGCGGGGTCCGTCTGTGGTGTTGGTGGAGCTGTGCTAGAACTGTTGGCCTCTGCATCATGTTTGCATGGAGGCATCTGAGGAATCAACAGATAGTCATCATCCGAGCTATCACTGGACTCGGTCATCTCCTGTTGTGCCTCAAGCTACTCCTCCTTAGTGGTGGCAATGCCTCTAATGATCTCGTCCTGCTGAGCTACTGACTAGAATATCTGGACGATGACTGGGACAAGCTAGTGCCTGTGGAGTGTTGTGCCTGATCCTTTGTGCCATGTTATACGCGGGAAACTCTGTGGTGGCAGCCTTGTACTCTGCAACCAACTCAGGGGTCCTGACGTGCACACACTGTAGCATCAAGAATGTGACCCAATGTGCATAAGGAAGCTGTCGGCGACCCTTGAAGCCCTCAGCAATAGTATCCTCCATCTCTGATAGAAGGAGGTCCCAAATGTTGAACACGGTCTGCTGCATCAGGGCATTAAGGAGCCAGAGCAGTAAGCGAGTTAGACCCTCCCTGTATCCCAACCTGGGAAGCAGTGTCCTGATAATGGCCTCTAATACTCGTGCTATAGGAGTCAGGTCACTGGGGTTCCTGCTCGACCCCTCACCAAAGGGCTCCTTGAAGCAATGTCGCACCAGATCTGTAGGAGGCACCAACCCTCCATGAGGACGCCTGGGAGGCTCCTGCTGTCCATAGCATACCTCATGCAATTTGATAGGCTGATCCTATAACCTCAGTATCTCCTAGGCCCTGAAGCTCATCACCCTATAATCTCTGCCGTTGAATGCAAAGTGAATGAAGTTGTGATGTAGATCAACGTAGAGTGAAGCATAAAACTGCCAGACCCAAGATGGTACATATGCTCCTGTCCGGCCAATCAGATCTACGAGCCCTGGCAAATATGACAAGTAGGGGCGGATGTGCTCTCCAGCTGCTACCACAATAGACTCCAAACCGCAGACTCTCTAAGATCTGAACACTGCCCCACTGTTCAGATATGCGTTGTAGAAGTCCTCCTGGAGCAGCGTGTAGAACCCCTCTGCTGCTCTCTCATCCCTCATTGGAGGAAACCACACATCGAACTCAACAAATCTCAACTGGCGAACTTGTCTAGCTGTGGCGGCCCTCAAGTTGAGGTGTACCACTAGAGGCGGACCCTATGGTCTAGGCGGTGGGCGTGAGCCCCTACGCTGTGTAGCTAGCCTCGGTGGAACTGTAGCACTAGTATGACCAGAGCGGCATAGCTAGGGTGCCGGCTCGGTCTCCTCAGCCTGCTGGCCCTCCTGAGTCTCCTGAGCTGGCTGAGGCTCTGCTGGTGGGGGCTGCTGTTGTGGCTCCTACTAGGACTCCCCCTGAGGTCGAGCCTCCTCAATAGTCAGTCGATGTCCTGCCATCATGATAGTCCCAGGTGGACCACCATGACGACACTCAGCCTCCTCAACTGCTGCCCTCTGTGCTAGTGTGAGCTATGGATCTACTATGACAACACCACTATGAGTGCCTCCTCTCTCGGCACGCTTTGTGGCCTCAGCGACTATAGCTGCTCTCGCTGTCTCTACGTCGGGGTACTTGCGCTTCTTGGATGTCACCTGCTTCATTGCCTTGCCTTTCTATCCTACAGGATGGCGAGGCGAGGGCCTCCGGACATCATCACCTAGGCCACCACCAATGTTCTTGGTGCGAGCCATCTGATCTAACAAGAGGATGAACTATCGCTGATTAGGATCAACTATCAAACTAACACTCCCGAGGCTTGGCCTCGATCCTTACTCGCGAGCTTGGCTCCGAGTTAACTGCCAACTGCCACAAGAACCTCAACAGCACCGACTCGCTACACGATAGAATAGATGGATATACAAATAAATACAATATATCTAATAGATGCGAAAGACCTAGGAAGCAAGTAATGTAGGTGTGAAATTGAGATGATGGGCAAACTACCTAACGAATAGCAATCCAAGAAAAGAAAAGACATCGCGCGGGGGAACCTCGGAACCGACTAGGGTAGATCGAAAGCCCTGAATACGATTGGAAATCAGTGCATTGCAATTGATCTATCACATAGGTAAATCAAATTTGGATCAAAGGACTAGCCTTACCAATGATGGAGGAGGTAGGGCTAGGGCACTGGAACCGGCCTTGAGTGGAGCTTGGTGCCTGAGAGCCGACGGCGGCGCTAGCACGGAGGGTGCGCGACGGCTTGGGCACGTAGTTGCGGTGGCACAGAGCAGGGGCGAGCATAGGTAGGGGAGGCGCGATGGCGTGCGAGGCTGGCGTAAGGTGCTTAGCTGCGGGCTCGGCTGTGGTGGCACGGTGGCTTGGGCACGAAAGTTGCGGTGGCGTATGGGTTAGGTCAAGGAAAGAGACGCGATGGCTGCGATTAAATGAGGATCCCAAATGTGACAGAGAAGGAAACAGAAGAAGAGTCCTAAAGCCGCGTGAGATCCACTGACCGGACGCTCCAGTGGTAGCGATTGGATGCTACCACCCAGCGTCCGGTCGATTCTAGAGTGGTCCAATTCCTCTGGAATTGGGATCGGACACGTCCGGTGGTCCATGACCGGACGCAAGCAGGGTCCGGTCAGTACAGCCTATTCCTTCTTCAATCGACTGGACGCTGGATCCCTTCCTGACCGGACACACAAACGCAGCGTCCGGTCACTCCTTCACCAGCAGTTCACCTCCTGTGAACTGACCGGACGCTGGATAGCAGCGTCCGGTGCAGCATCCGGTGCACCTTTTTCAGCAAATCTTCAAAGTTCCTTCGCGCTGCCTATTCCCAATCAAGTCCCAACTTGAATAAGATCCAAATAAACACCAATTGGGACTGATGTGAGTGTCCTCTCTCAAACCCTCATATTTTTTCAAAATATTTTGCCTTAGGCTATTATTCTTTTTAAGAAAATAGGCAATAAGAGGGCAAATGGAACAAAACGACAAAACAACATTCATGCATATGCAATACTTGTAAGTAAATCTAGTTGCTTGTCAAGTTTGATCCAAGGTTAAGCTTCTTCACACGCTTTTCGGTGGTTATCTTAACCATGTTAGACAAGCCCTATATGCATTGCCAAACATTAAATATGTTGTATATTACAATGAATGCAAGGGACAACACAAGCTCAATTTTTAGTGAAGTTACTAAAATCAAGCACATTGAGCTCATTCTGCAATCTACAAAATGTAGCCTCATCTAGCGGTTTAGTGAAGATATCTGCTAATTGATCTTCGGTTCTTACACCTTCTAGTGATATATCATTTTTAGCAACATGATCTCTTAGAAAGTGATGGCGGATATCTATGTGCTTGGTGCGAGAGTGTTGAACCAGATTATTTGCAAGTTTTACCGTACTTTCATTGTCGCACAAAAGCGGTACTTTTTCTAAAACTACACCATAGTCTAGCAAAGTTTGTTTCATGTATAAAATTTGTGCACAACAAGCACCCACGGCAATGTATTCTGCTTCGACGGTGGACAAAGCCACACTATTTTGTTTCTTTGAGGACCAAGACACAAGTGATCTACCAAGCAAATGGCACCCTCCGGATGTGCTTTTTCTATCAACTTTGCATCCGGCATAATCCGAGTCGGAATAGCCAACTAACACAAATATAGCTCCTTTGGGATACCAAAGACCAATGCTTGGTGTGTGCTTAAGATACCTAAGGATTCTTTTTATGGCAATTAAATGTGTTTCCTTAGGACTAGCTTGAAATCTAGCACACATACACACACTAAACATGATGTCGGGCCTAGATGCGGTTAAATATAATAAGCTACCAATCATAGAACGGTAGAGAGTTTGATCAACCGGGTTATCTCCCTCATCTAGGTTGAGATATCTATTGGTAGGCATTGGTGTCTTGATTGGTTTACATTCATCCATCTTAAATCTCTTGAGAAGATCTTTTGTATATTTCTCTTGAGAGATGAAGATGCCTTCTTTCATTTGCTTGACTTGAAAACCAAGAAAGAATGTAAGCTCATCAATCATGGACATCTCGAACTCCTTCGACATCAATTCACCAAACTCTTTGCATGAGTCTTCATTTGATGATCCAAAGATGATATCATCAACATATACTTGACAAATGAAGATATGCCCATCAAGCTTCTTGGTGAATAGTGTGGTGTCAACCTTTCCAATGGTGAAGCCCTTCTCAATGAGGAAGTCCCGAAGGCGCTCATACCAAGCTCTTGGGGCTTGCTTAAGCCCATATAGTGCCTTGGACAACCTATAAACATGATTAGGATATCTAGGGTGTTCAAACCCGGGAGGTTGATCAACATAGACTAGTTCATTAATAAAGCCATTTAAGAATGCACTTTTCACATCCATTTGATATAGTTTCATTTCATGATGTGATGCATATGTAAGAAGGATATGGATGGCTTCTAATCTTGCAACTGGTGCAAAGGTCTCTCTAAAATCCAAACCTTCAACTTGAGAGAACCCCTTTGCAACTAGTCTTACCTTGTTCCTCACAACAACACCTTGATCATCTTGCTTGTTGCGGAACACCCACTTCATTCCAATGACTTTTGCACCTTTTGGTCACTCTTCAAGAGTCCAAACTTCATTGTGAGTGAAGTTGTTCAACTCTTCATACATGGCATTGATCCAATCTGGATCTTTTAGTGCTTCTTCTACCTTGGTAGGCTCATAGCAAGAGACAAAAGAGTGATGAGCAATAAATGAAGTAAGTTTTTGAGATTGAGTCATTACTCCCTTTGATGGACTCCCTATGATGAGATCTTGTGGATGATCTTGTATGAGAGGTGTATTTCTTCTATTGACCACTTGAGGAGGAGGTTGTGGAGCATCAACATTTTGTGCTTGTACCACCATTTGCTCATGGGAGATATGAGTATCTTCATTTTCTACTCTCCCATCTTTTTCACCATCTTGTGGCACATTTGATGAAGAGGGTTGATCAATGACTTGTACATCATCTTCATCATCCTTTGGCTTGATGTCTCCCACTGGAATATTCTTCATAGCCTCCCTCAATGGTTCATCACCTACATCATCAAGATTCTCATGTGCTCCTTGGAAGCCGTTAGATTCATCAAATTCCACATTATATGTTTCTTTAACCAAGCCGGTGGCATGATTAAATACTCTATATGCTTTGAACTTTGATGAGTAACCAGTAAGAAAACCAATATCACAACGTCTTTGGAACTTCCCTAGATGTTGCCGCTTCTTGTAGATGTAGCATTTGCAACCAAACACCCTAAAGAAGGAGACGTCCGGCTTCTCTCATTGAGCAACTCATAAGGTGTCTTGCCAAGGAACTTTTAAAGGAATAGGCGGTTTGATGCATAGCATGCGGTGTTGATTGCTTCTGCCCATAGAGCTTCG
The DNA here is from genome assembly GCF_019320115.1 of Miscanthus floridulus. NCBI lineage: Eukaryota > Viridiplantae > Streptophyta > Magnoliopsida > Poales > Poaceae > Miscanthus > Miscanthus floridulus. Next base: position 27,111,818 of record NC_089596.1, read on the forward strand.
AGGGTGTTGTACTCATCTAGCATTGTCCTTGCAAGAGTGATCAAAGTCTGGTTCTTCCTCTCAACTACACCATTTTGTTGAGGAGTATAAGTTGCGGAGACTTCATGCTTAATCCCAACTTTATCACAATAAGCTTCAATATTTATGTTGTCAAATTCTTTCCCATTGTCACTTCTAATCTTCTTGAGCTTCACTTACAAATTCATTTTGAGTTCTCTTGGCAAACTTCTTGAAGCAAGATGCAACTTCGGATTTGTCATGAAAGAAGAACACCCATGTATACCTTGAATAGTCATCCACAATCACAAGACAATAAAGATTCTCTCCCAAACTCTTGTATGTTGTTGGTCCAAATAAATCTATGTGTAGGAGTTCTAGCACTCTTGTAGTTGACATGAAAGCTTTGGTTGGATGAGTGTTTGCAACTTGCTTGCCGGCTTGACATGCACTACAAAGCTTGTCCTTCTCAAACTTCACATCCTTTAACCCTCTCACCAAATCATTCTTCATAAGCTTCTTGAGTGAGCTCATCCCAACATGAGCAAGTCTTCTATGCCATAGCCACCCAAGTGTTGTTTTGGTGAATAGGTAAGTCTTCAAATTAGCATCTTCGGAGGTGAAGTCAACTAGATATAAGTTGTTGTATCTAAATCCATTGAATATCACTTAATTGTCATCTACCTTGGATACAACAACCTCCTTCTCGGTGAACAAGCATTGAAAGCCAAGATCACACAATTGTCCAATAGATAGCAAGTTGAAGCTCAATGAAGCAACATAGGGCACATTGGAGATGGGATGATCATTTGATATTGCCACTTTGCTCAATCCTTTAACCTTGCCCTTTGAATTATCTCCAAAAGTTATTTTCTCTTGTCCATCTACCTCTTCATCTAGTGAGGTGAACATACAAGGATCACCGGTCATATGTTGAGTGCAACCACTATCAATAACCCAATGATTTCCACCGGTCTTGTAGTTCACCTACACACAAGAGATTCAAGCTTTAGGAATCCAAACTTGTTGAGGGCCCTTCATCTTCTCAACAAGTGACTTAGCCACCCAAATCTTCTTAGGCCTACTCTTGTTGGGGGGTCCTAAGAACATGACTTTCATCTTTCCACTAGAATCTTTTCTAAGCATGTAGTGAGCATTGAAAGCAAAGGGTCTAGCATGCTTGGGCAAGGGTTGTGGCGGTGGAGTTTGACACTCATGAGCAAAGTGGCCTTCTTGTCCACACTCAAAACATCTCTTTGGCTTTGGTTTTGGCTTTGATTGTTGTTGTTGAGCTTGAGCCTTCTTCTTCTCTACACTTGCCACATATCCGATGCCACTTCTATCCATCTTCATGACGGTGTTCATGAGTAGCTCACTTTAGAGATGCTTGCCTCTAGCAAACTTGCTCAATCCAATCTTGAGATGCCCTTTCTCCAACTTGAGCTTCTTATTTTCTTCTTTTAGAGCATCATCTTTCTTTTCTTCCTTGAGTTTCTTGTTTTCTTCTTTGAGTTTTTCATTCTCAAGGATCAACTCTTTGTCATGATCAAGAGTTTCTAGCATAATGATATTTTGGCTTTTCATCTCTTCAAGATCTTTCATGAGCTTCCCATTATCACTCTTGAGCTTGACATACTCATCATAGTCATTGCACTCAACCACTTGCTTGCCTTTGCTACTAGATCCATGCTCAATGCTCTCATCAATTAAATCATCACATGAAGTAGCTATATCAATCTTGACAATATGGTTAGTAGCATCATGTGGCTCGTTTGGTAAAAATTCTTGAGCAATAACAAGAGTATCATGATTAATCTTAAGAGTAGTGTATTCATCTTTTAGCTTATTGTGGCTAGTGATGAGTTCATTGTGCACCCACTCAAGTTTATCATGTTTATCTTTAAGCTCTTTCTTGGAAGATTTAAGCTCCTTGAGTTTGGATGATATAGCATCATTAGTTTCTCTAAGCTCGTCATTAGCCTTTTCCAATGTATCACACTTAGCTAAGAGTGAATCATTTTTAGCATCAAGCTTTTCATTGGTAGCTCTACTCTTTCTAATGATCTTAGTGTATTTTCTTAGTGTTTTGACAAGATCATCATATGTAGGTGAATCATCATCATCGCTATCGCTATCATCATCACTAGCATGCTCATCATCACTACTATCATCACTCTTAGTTACCTTGTGTTCATCCTTGGCCATAAGGCATAGGTGTGTAGAGGATGATGGCGTTGGTGGTGGTGAAGATGCGAGATCAATAGCAATGGCGGCCACCTTCTCATTGTCACTATCATCATCGGATGATCCACTTGATGAATCAATGTCCATGAGCCAATCATCGATAATGTAGGCCTTTCCACTCTTCTTCTTCTTATGGAAGTCCCTCTTCTTGCCATCTCTCTTCTTGTATGGCTTGTTCTTTTTCTTCTCATCTTCATCTTCATTGCTTGAGTCATCTTTCTTACCCTTGTTCTTGTTCTTGAACTTGTCTTTCTTGGGCTTTGTTCATTGATGAGCTAGATGGCCAAGTTCACCACAATTGTAGCAATCCATCTCGGAGATTGGCTTTCTTCTTGAGCTAGTGAAGAACTTCTTCTTCTTGCCATCAAACTTGATGCCACTTTTGTTTAGCTTCTTTAGCATCTTGGCGGTCTTCTTCACCATGAGAGCAAGACTTTCTTCATCATCTTCTTCATTACTTGAGCTCTCATACTCAAGTCTTGCTTTGCCCTTATCTTGGCTAGCTTTGAATGCTAAGTCCTTATCTTTCTTCTTTGTAGAGGATGAGCCATCTTGTGGCGTGATGTGCATGTATATCTTATGAGCATTGATCTTTCCCAAGATTTGTGTCGGTGTAGCGGTGGAAAGATCACCTTGATGTAGCACAGTCACAATGTGCCCATATTTGTCAATGGGGAGGACACTCAAGATCTTTCTCACAACGTCGGATGGTGACATTTGAGTAAGTCCAAGCCCATTGACTTCCTCTACAAGAACATTTAAACAAGAATATATCTCATTAGCACTTTCTTTGGGAAGCATTTCAAATGAATTTAGCTTTTTAATCACAAGGTGATAGCGTTCCTCACGCTCACTCTTGGTTCCCTCATGGAGCGCACAAACGTCCAACCATAGTGCATGGGCGTCTTTGTGGTTCCTTACACGATTGAACACATCTTTGCAAAGGCCTCTAAAGATGGTGTTGCGAGCCTTTGCATTCCATTTTTCATAATTAACCTCATCGCCTTGTAGGTTAGTAGCATTTTGAGGTTTTGGGAAGCCTTGTGAGGCGGCTCAAAGAATACCAATATCTAGAGCTTCTAAGTATGCCTCCATGCGAATTTTCCAATATGGAAAGTCATCTCCCTTAAAGATAGGAGGAGGTCCATCCCCGTGAGACATCTTGCTCTAAGCGGTTAAGCTTAAAAATGTGAGCACGAGGCTCTGATATCAATTGAAATGATCAAGATGCCCAAGAGGGGGGTGAATTGGGCTAATTCTAAATTTTCTTGTAATAATCAAATCCTACGGATAGCCCAATTAACCCCTTGTGCCTAGAAAAGTGTTTCTATCAAACTAACGCACAAAGGACTTGCAACCTATGTTCCAAACTTACTCTAGCATGGCAATTCTATGAATGTAAAGACAAGTATTGAATTGTTCAAAGTAAATACTCAAAGTAAGGAGAGAGAGGAACGCGGCGATGTTTTGCCGAGGTATCGGAGAGTCGCCACTCCCCACTAGTCCTCGTTGGAGCACCCGCGCAAGGGTGTAGCTCCCTCTTGATCCACGCAAGGATCAAGTGCTCTCTACGGGTTGATTCTTCGACACTCTATCATGGCGAATCACCCAAAGTCGCTCACAACTTGAGTTGGGTCACCCACAAGCTCCGTCGGGTGATCACCAAGCTCCCAATCACCACCAAGCCGTCTAAGTGATGGCGATCACCAAGAGTAACAAGCACGAACTCTCACTTGACCATGCAAAGCCTAATGAGAAGATGGATGCACACTTAGCTACTCTTGATTCACTAATGAGTCTACTCTCTTGGATTCTCAAATCTCAATCACCTCACTAGGATCTTGCTCTTCTTGGCACTCACAAACATGTTTCTCAGCTGTTGGAATAAGCAAAAGTAGTACTCCACACACAAGTGGAGCTTCTATTTATAAGGCAGCCTGAAAAACGAACTGTTATGAGCTTCTGCGGGGTGACCGGATGCTCCGGTCATGTTGACCGGACACTCCAGTCAGTTCAACCCATGAACCAGTAAAAATGAGTTGACTGGACGCTGGCAGGGTCTGGTCGCATAAAACTCTTACTAGAACCTTATTGGACTCGACCGAACGCTGAACCCTTAGGGTTCAGTCAGTACTGACCGGACGTGTCCGGTCGCAGATTCCCTTCTCTAGAACCTTATTGGAGTCGACCGGACACTGCCTTTCAATGTTCGGTCACTTGACCTCTCCAGCGTCCGGTCGCACCGAACGCAGACTGCTGATCAAATGAACTGACCGGACCCTACGGCCAGCGTTCGGTCGCACCAGGGCCAGCGTCCGGTCAGCATTTGACCCTCCATTCACTTCCAACTCTCGATCATATGTGAATGAAGTTTGCTCCAAAGGATCTTAGGCATTCATAGGAGCTACCTAGAGCTAGTTTTAACAAGTGTGCACCACACCTAACTCACTAGACTCAACTAGGTCAAGCTACCTGTCCATACCCCCCTTAATAGTATGGCCAAAGGAAAAACAAAGTCCTAAACTACTCTAAGTGTCTCTCCAACTTCAATTGACACTTAGAACTAGTCATCCTTAACCTTGTCGTCCATCCTTTGAAAACCAAAACAATTTCCATCATAGGGGTATGACCACCTTGATTGCCCAATTGATCTCCATTACTATGACCTAACTAACTTGTCTCTACAAAACACACGTTAGTCATAGTAATCTTATATTGTCATTAATCATTGAAACCCAACTAGGGGCCTAGATGCTTTCATAAAGGTTGGCACATATTGTGGACAAGGAAGGGAAGGAAAGAAGAACACCTGGGAAAAGGTAACCTTGGGTAGTAGGGAGTGCTTAGAAAAGCTTGAGTGGATGTCAAGTCCCAAGCACTGTGCCCAGCTCGACCATGCTACGCATGCCGGGTCGCTGTCACCGTGTGCCCCATGGACGCCATCGATGTCGGGCCCATTAGCACCCTGTTCTCATGTGGCCATGACTTCATGCCACACTCGCCGCTCTCATGTATTATGCGCGTCCCCTCCAGTCGGCTCTCGACCCCATGCCCTCGTCCCTGTACCGGACCCCTCCTATCCACTCTTCCCTCTTCTTTTCTTCTTTTGGGGACACGATCGCCGCATGCCTTCCCCACCGAGTGAATCCCCTCCTCTCTCCCTCATCCTCCCTCCGCTCACCCACACAGGGAGCGCCCCATGGCCGACTTTATCCCCATAGCGTGAACCATCAGTGTATCCCATCCACACCGCCTACACTTTTAGTGTGTTGCGCCCCACCTCCGTCCACGACCATAAGATACCCTTGGTCCTTGCTCTTCTTCTTCATCCCCATCCCGCTCGCATTCGAAGCAGAGCTATGAGATCCAGTCGTCATCCGAAGAACTAGCTCGTTAGTCCAAGGTGATTGTGTAATCTGAGTAGAAGAAAAGATCTGGTTTTCGAAGAAGTTCAAGTCTACCGATGGTTAGTTGGTCTTAGGGTTCATGATGTTTGACTTCTCAGTCTCCTATTTCTGGATCTATTGGTCATACGCCATGTTTTGGATAATCATTTTCTTGTTGTTTCTCCATTGCCCTTATCTATCCCGACTTCTGGATTAAGCCTTAGTTGTATTAGGTTTTTCTTACCCAAGTATCCCTAAATCCTCGTGTGGTTTAGCATTCGAAATCGTGTAATCTTTCATGTAATTTCTGATCTATGAAGTGTAATCGCGTTGTCTCCTTTTTGGTTCTTGCTCTGAATCTTAGGACGAGAATTTTTTAAGGGGGGTTGGTTATAACACCTCTGGTGTTACGAGCTTGCTAAGCACTGAGATTATGGCCTGAGAAATAGATCTATAAGTATAGTGAGTTAGTTTAATCAAATGCGATAATGAAAATTCTAACAAGAAAATAAGAAAAGTAGTTTTAATTGTTTGGCACGAAAAGCAATTTCTATAAACAAGAATAAAACATAACTTGTATTTAGTACTTAAATAAAAATTGAAGTACAAGTTTTGTAGATGGAAATGCAACATTAACTTTTGGGAAACAAAGGTTGTTAATTAGTGTTCCTGGAAGCTCAAAAATCAAATTGGAAATTAAAATTAGCCCTTTTTGTTGAATCGGCAAAAATTTGAAGTGGTGTTAAAAGTATCATTTTTGGTGAATTATATTGAACAACTAGTTAAGTAGTTCCTAGATGTTTTGTTTCTATGAGTTAGTATGATGTATGGACTAGTGTGTGAAATGTGTAGTGGTTGGAATTAATTAGGTTTGGGCATATTAAAAATTACGGCAAAAGCGCTAAAGGTTGTTAGTTCTAGCTAAGTTCTTATTCTCTCTAAGTCAGAAACGATGATAGTAGACAATGCTGTTTTGACAATCAAATTCTAACAAAAATTGTTAGGCACCTACTTCATGTTCTTGTACTATTGGTTGCCTCTAGGTGAGTACTTGAGCATGGCTTAGGTGATAGTGGTGTTGGGTGTCACGATACTCTCGTAGAAATTGCCCTAACTTCGCTAGAACGCATTGAGGCAGGATGTTGGCGCTCCGCTCCTGAGCCAGCGCCAAGCGTAAAGACCTCACGTTGGCATCTCTATATCTTCCTCACGGGTCACCCTTTGGACGTGCTAGTTCCCTGGTTACGTAGTCCTTAGGGGCTACAAGAGTCTCGAACTCTTGCCTTAATCTCAACCAAGCTCTAACAGGTGGGTTTCCAAGCTTTAAAATGCATGCACGTCACCTGTTGTCACCCCTCGGTCTGGGTTTGTGGTCACCGCATGCATGGGCACTGTTGGTGCCAGGCTCAGACCATGCACGGGCTGCTGTCGCTGGCTAGTTCATGCGCTTGGCGGTGCCGCATAGCGCAGCGTCTATGGACTGGCGTTGGTCGGCCCTAGCTGGTTGAGGCCAAGCTTCAATTGCCACGCGCACGTCATGCTTGGGCGACTGGCCATGGTGCCATGCACCGAGCAAGCCTTGGCTGTGGTGGTCATGGTTTGGCCAACATGGTGCCTGCCTCACCCTTCGATCCATGTACCGCATCGCACCGAGCATGATCCATGGATTGCTGTGTCTAGGTCGCCGACCCCGGTAGCCACAGTGATGAGACATCTCCCAGCCCTGCCCTGCTAGCTGATGCTGGTGAGCCGCTCGGGTGTTGCTGCTTCATTCAAGCGCATTGTGATAGGCTGCCTGATCACGTCACCCATGTGCACGTGCTTGTACTACAGCTATCGGTTGACACCACCATCTTAACCCACTCGAGCTCACTCGCGTACCTCTCCATGGCACGACCTTGGCCAGAGCACCATGCCGCCACCCAGTGGTTCACCTAGCTCAGGTCTCCATAGTCTGATTCCTCACACTAGTAAGAGGCATAGGACGTCAATTAGGTGCCCCATCTTCCCCATGCCCGGCCACGCATTACCGACAACCAATTTAGCAGCCATGGGTGCCGCCGCAGCCTGTGGATCGAGGGTAAGTCCTTATCCATGGGGAAAGTGCCCAATTGGTGGTGTTTCTGGACTCATGTTAATACCCTCTAGCTGGTGCTCATGACAGGTTGGTTTGGTTTCCCATCATTGGCATGATGGTGCGTCGGTGCCGCATTTGGGGCGCCACCGCACAGTATGGGCGCACGTGGCCTGCCAGTCCCAGCGCTCCCCTACTTCAACCATTGTTGGAGCGTGCACCTAGGTGAACTACTAATGCTCCATCACCACCTATACCCTTCCGATAGTGCATAGGTTTGTCAGAACAGGCACACCGCCACCGCGGTTAGCCGCTCGCCGCTTCCGCTCCTAGCAGTATGCTGCTAAGTCCCTAACCGCCACTCATGCTTGCGGATTTGGCCGTAGATGGTGGTCGGCATGTTATTCCTATCACAGCGGGGGTGGCTTGCCCAGTGTTGTCGCCGTTGCCGCCGGTGTGCCGCACCGCTGTGCGTGGGTACACCGAGGACGCCCTGATGCGAAGGCAGCATATTCTAGGGTCTTTAATGCAAAGCCTGAGTCTATAGTAATAGTGCTCCGTTACTCCGTTTGATTAACCGAAAGCCCGAGCCCGCTTTTGCAAAAGAGCTACATGCACGCGGGTTCTTCACAATCCATTGCCCAGTCCTTAGGGTCCTTAAGGCCCTCTCTGTACATTAACCAAAGTGGTATGGTAACCATATCATTTTGTTATGCTGGAGATTCTTAAGACATTTGGCAATCCGACACGCAACCTTAAGGCCCTCACTGTACATCTTATCTGCCCGGATGGCCTCTTTCTCCTCAACGGTCTTTCCGATAGCTAGTTCTTCGCAATCCATTGCCTAGTCCATGGGGTCCTGGAAATTTGATGCACATATCAACCAAGGGTCTACGTAGGTGGCTCTTAGAGTTAGCGCCTTCTTCACAATATGTGTTTGCGTTCTACAAAACACGATGTGGTTAGTTACAACAAAATCCAAATATTTCATTCATATCCAAATATTTCATTCATATCATATCGAGAGGTCAACAGAATTAGATACGGGAAAAAGTAGTAGTAGCAGTAGAAGTAGAAGTAGTAGTAGTAGTAGTAGTAGAGTAGTATAGGCCTCAGAAACATGTCAATCATCATTTGATCATGAACTTGGAGCATAAAGACATCATAACAGAGAAGAAATGAGAAGGTAATGTAAGGGCGGCTGGTAATGATGCCAAGTTCCTCATAAGTTCATGATCATCAGCTCATATTCCATATAATGAATGGACTTAGACAATTTTATCATCGGCAAAACAAAGGAGAGGAGAGGATTGGCAAAAAAACATAGAAGTAGTAGTAGAGGATAGGAGAGGAGAAGTGTAGTTGAAGTAGTAGGACTTAGACAATTTCATCATTGGCAGTTAAAGACATAATACAACATGAAGGTAACAGCACCTACTAAACATCAAGGTAACAAGGCAGCCTCATCCACTTGGCCACATTCAAAGCCACAGTAGAGTAGTAGTAGTAGTACATAGTAGTAGTAGTAGTAGTAGTATAGTAGTAGTAGTAGTAGTAGAGTACAGTAGAGTAGTAGTAGTAGTAGTAAAGTAGTAGTAGAGTACAGTAGAGGAGTAGTAGTAGGTAGTAGTAGTAGTAGAGGTGGGATAGGACAGGAGCAGACAGGAGTAGTATGTAAAAACCCTCATCATTAGCATAAGGCAACTGCTCAGTATATAAAAACCCTCATCATTAGCATAAGGCAGGTGCTCAGTATATAAAAACCCTCATCATTGGCATAAGGCAGGTGCTCAGTATGTTAAAAAACATCATCATAGGCAACAGGCAGGTGCTCAGTCTATAAAAAACATCATCACAGGCAACATTCCTAGCAAACCCACAGCAGGCAACATTCCCAGCAACCCCACAGCGGGCATCCCAAGATTCCTAGCAACCCTCAGGTTCAGAGTAGCATCAAAATAAAATAGTAGAGGACAGTAGTAGTGTGAAATGACCTAATTTCCGTGAAGGGAAATCTACAGAGTCAAAGTGTATTATGACCGTTATAGATCATATTACCTAAATTCCAGTTGAATACCACATCCATACAACGATAATATCAGAGTACAAATAGTGCGGAATTACATAAATTGTTACATCGCCGCATTGGCGGAATCAAAAGTAGCATTCATTCAGAATAGCTTGAAGATAAGATCGCCAAACTCGAGCATAGGAATGAACCCCTTAACCGTCAAACTCCTCAGACCTATACTCCTTAGCAGAACCTGTGTGCCAAAATTTATCAGTACGATTTGTACTGGCCACTCCCACCCTATGAGCATTACTTTGTGGAAATTGGATGCAAGTTGGATATAATCAAAAGGAACCTATAAGGCTAGGGTTTCCTATGTTTTAGCATATCAAGTATATAATAATAGTTGGTCAAGTTTTAACACCATTCCACCCCATTTCTGTCTAGAGCCAGGTTTTGATCTTGGGATCGATATACCACCATCTCCACATCATCACCATACCATCGCTCAGTCGATAGGCCAACTCTCTCTTGGCACTGTCTCATGGCCCATAGCCCCTGGCTATGACCGACACTCACTCATAGGGGGAAGAAGAGAAGGACTCATCTCACTATCTAGTTTAAGCGAAACCCAGGAAAGGTCCATAGCCAATAAGTCGGTATATGTATCGATCGATCAACCATACACTTTGTAGGGCTTTATATAACCACAAGATCTGCCTTCTTCGCTGACCGTCGTCAACTGGGCTAATTCCGGCCGCTTGCTAGCCTAGGTTAGCCGCTCACCGCTTCTGCTCCCGGTAGTATGCTGCTAAGTCCTTAACCGCCACTCATGCTTGCGGATTTGGCCATAGATGGTGGTCGGCATGTTATTCCTATCGCAGCAGGGGTGGCGTGGTAGAACCTTTTAAGAAATCAGGCCCACGTGCACCTATCGTTGTCTTAACAGACCTCAGATAGCGTTCACGAGTTCCCAACAACTCAACAGGTCTGTCGGGTGTCCTTGGAAAACCCGAATCATCCACGATTCTCTTTTCAAACAGGATCCCAATCACAGACATTGCAGATTACAACAGTTTATTCAAATATATACATCAGAGTAAAAGATAGCGGAAGTCTTATGATAACATAGTTTACAAACCAGTTGTTTTCAAACTTACAATACCATAAGTGTCTTACAACCATAGTAGCGGGATAATATTACATTAACATTATTTATCATACAAACTAATGCCTTGTCCAAAGGCTATTCATCATTCCTCATCGTCATTGACTTTAAACACAGACATACAGCAAGGACCAAAACAAGCCTGCGCATGCAACTCACCTGCAACAAGGGTTAACAAACCCTAAGTACAAAAGTACTCAACAAGACTAACCCGACGTAACAGGGGTTGAAAGACTTTAAAGATGTAGGTGTTGGGACAAGGTAAGGATGTAGCAAGATTCAAAAGTTCTTTGCCAAAAACTTACTATTCTTATTCTATTTTCAAGTTTTACCCCTAAGTTCTTTTAGTTCATTATCTCAACTAAATGTACTTTTCCCATATTCCATTCCTTCTCATTCCATTCTTTTCTCATATTTTAGTAATTCACCAGTCCTGCATTGCTTCTGTAATGAATCGAGTCTCCATATCCGTGGAGCATCGGCAATTCGAATTGATTCAAGTCCTAGCTAGGGATTCCTTATCACATGACATATGTAGAACTTAATCTTGCATATATCAACCTCGCTACCAGATTCTCCTATACTAAGCCGTCTCCACGCCACCCGAGAGCACAGCACACCTCAAATCCGGCCACATTCCAGCCATGAGGGTACACGCTACTCCCACCCTCTCTTCACTCCCAGTGCGTGAGCATTTGTCTTAGTATCGGATTAGCCGAAGTAGGCTTACCGGAGTATGTGACCAGTACTACAAAGTGTCTCGTTCAGAAGATCCACAATGAGTGGCCTTTAAGCGACATAGTCGGCAACATTATCCAACATTCAAGATAAGTCACTCGACTAGTCTCTAGTTTATTCTATCTTCTTTGTTTCTTTGGCCAGTATGCCATCTTTGATTGTATTGAAACTTTTACTTTAAAAGCCTACTATAAAGCATACTAAGCAATCTACGCCTTTGTAAATGAAAACATCTTCAAGGATGGTAAATAATTAACAAGGTAGGCAATGCATCAAGTAGGTAACATTTGAATTAATCAACTTAATGCAATAGGTAACATAGGTGATAAACTTTTCAAAGTAAACAAGGTAATGGTTTAATGCATAAACCGGGGCTTACCTTCGTTGACCATCTTGGGTTCCGAATCAGTACCACAAATATCAAATCCCGTGACAACCGGGGATTCTTCTAGAACTTGCTCAACTAGAATTGTTTCACTCTTGGGTTCTACACGAAATGATAACATATGTTTTAACATGATGATAATATAAACATGATGCTTTCACGGTACATGAAATGTAAAAACACCTCGAGTACGCCTTTCCTTCACGGTACAGTTGCAAGCCAACAAAACCAACTTGCAATTCTACCGCCAAGAACCACACATGTGACTGGACCAAATGAATCTTGAAACCCTACTAGTCACAAAACATGACCAAAACAAGATTCAACACTAATCAAACACTTAGGGTTTGCTTTTATTTATTTTTGAATTAAATTGGAAATAAGCCCAAAAATGAACTTGTTCCAAATGACCTCAAAATTTTATGTAAGCTTCCTTATATCAAATTAGTGTACCAAAACAAATTTCATAATTTTTGGAATTATACAGTGGCCTACAAAAATCATGGAAATTGCATTTATCAATTAATGGACTGAATATTTGAACATTAAAAATATATTCAAATTTCAAGTTTCAAATTTTTTAACCATACTAGAGCATGTACAGAAGCTACACACAAATTTTTAGAATTTTTGGAGCTATGATTATTTTCCTACAAATTTCCAAAGATTCAGCACTATTCAAAATTAAAAAATAACAAAATGCACTATTCTCTCTCTCTCTCACTGACAGCCGGCCCCCACCAGTCATCCCCAACCTCGGGCATTGACCGTGGCTTTGACGGCGCTGACCGGCGCTAACTCGCCGTCGGTGAGCCCAACAGCGACGGTCAAGGTACTAACATGTTCACCAGAGCTAGGCGCATCGATCAGTGGTACTTTGGAGGGTGATTACGACATGGAACAAGGCTGACACCGGCCATGACGGACGCGGTGGCACGGCAACATTACGTCAGTGAAACAAGGCTAGTAACAGTGAAATAGAGAGTTTAGGAAGTATCAGTGGCTCACCCCGATCGTGTTGAAGCAACAAGCGAGACCGGAGAAGCTATGGTGACGCGTTTCGACGGTGACCGGGATCACGGCGGAGCAGACCTCATCAACGACAGCGTTTTGGTGACTATAGTGGGCAAAATGAGTAGGCAAGAGTGGAATAAGCACTACAGCATCGAGATGAAGCCATAGAGGCAACAAGCAAGGGCAACGGCTCACCGGATGATGCTGGCCACGGTGAATCGGAGTTTTCGTTGAGGTCGCCGGCTGCGAGGAAGATGAACGTGGACAGCGAGCTCTCAGCAAAATCAGGCGGTAGCAACAGCTCGGTCGGATGCGCAAGGAGCAGGCGGAACTAGAACATGGCTTTTCTGAGGCTAACTTGTGCTGAGGAGACAAGAGAAGCTCACCGGAGTTGAGACGACGGCGTCAGGAAAGCAGAGGGAAGGAAAGAAAATCAAACGACGTCGTCTGGGTCTTATAGCTCGGCCAGGAGCGCGCGGACTCGACACGCAGCATGCTCCCCATGCTAGCGCGAAGCCAAGGGTGGTCGCAGGCGCACCTGGAAGGCCAGAGAAAGGACGTCGGCGGTGAGGCGGTGACGTCCTGTGGTTATCTGGATTTTTGAAGTATTTACAGATTTGCCACTGCGTCTATTTTTCAAATTACTCACAAATTTTCTAAAGAAGTTGAAAATCTCCAAATATGAAAGTTGCTCAACTTTTCAAACTCTACAACTTTTCTTCAAGGATCATTTTCAAATTCTGCCTCAATTTTGAAATTTGAATCTGGGGTACATTTGAGCATTTGAATCATTTCAAAATTACTCCAAATTTTATATGTAAACTTGAAAAACTTTGAATACCAAAGTTGATCCTTATAAAATAATCTTCAACTTTACTTTTTACCTCAACCCCAAATTCCACATGGATTTTGAATTAGACAAAAGGGGCAAAAAGGACCTTTATGATTTGAATTTGAATTCAAATTTGATTTGTTTACCTTTTTACTTTAACTTTGATTTTTGACCAGTAACATGGCCCATTAGGGTTATTTGAGTCAAATGACACATGGCCTCACATGATCACATAAAATTTGACCCTTGTGGTCATGATCTTTATTTAGGGTTTTGAATCACATCACATAAAATAACAACATTATGAAATAAAGCTTATTTAGTGAATGCATTCAAAATTTTCTACTTTATCAATGCTTTGCAATGCACATGATGACATGTCAAATTTTAGTACTAGGTCAAAACACTAGAGGTGTTACAGGTGGCTTGCCTGGTGTTGTCGTCGTTGCCGCCGGTGTGTCGCACCGCTGCGCGTGGGTACACTAAGGACTGCCCTGATGCAAAGGCAGCACATTCTAGGGTCTTTAATGCAAAGCCTGAGTCTATAGTAATAGTGCTCCATTGCTCCGTTTGATTAACTGAAAGCCCGAGCCCGCTTTTGCAAAAGAGCTACATGCACGCGGGTTCTTCGCAATCCATTGCCCAGTCCTTGGGGTCCTTAAGGCCCTCTCTGTACATTAACCAAAGTGGTATGGTAACCATATCATTTTGTTATGCTGGAGATTCTTAAGACATTTGGCAATCCGGCACGCAACCTTAAGGCCCTCTCTGTACATCTTATCTGCTCGGATGGCCTCTTTCTCCTCAACTGTCTTTCCAGCAGCTAGTTCTTCGCAATCCATTGCCCAGTCCTTGGGGTCCTAGAAATTTGATGCACATATCAACCAAGGGTCTATGTAGGCGGCTCTTAGAGTTGGCACCTTCTTCACAATATGTGTTTGCATTCTACAAAACATGATGTGGTTAGTTACAACAAAATCCAAATATTTCATTCATATCCAAATATTTCATTCATATCATATCAAGAGGTCAACAGAATTAGATACAGGAAAAAGTAGTAGTAGCAGTAGAAGTAGTAGTAGTAGTAGTAGTAGTAGTAGTAGTAGTAGTAGTAGTAGTAGTAGTAGTAGTAGTAGTAGAGTAGTAGAGGCCTCAGAAACATGTCAATCATTATTTGATCATGAACTTGGAGCATAAAGGCATCATAACAGAGAAGAAAGGAGAAGGTAATGTAAGGGCGGCTGGTAATGATGCCAAGTTCCTCACAAGTTCATGATCATCAGCTCATATTCTATATAATGAATGGACTTAGACAATTTCATCATCGGCAAAACAAAGGAGAGGAGAGGATTGGCAAAAAACATAGAAGTAGTAGTAGAGGATAGGAGAGGAGAAGTGTAGTAGAAGTAGTAGGACTTAGACAATTTCATCATCGGCAGTTAAAGACATAATACAACATGAAGGTAACAGCACCTACTAAACATCAAGGTAACAGGGCAGCCTCATCCACTTGGCCACATTCAAAGCCATAGTAGAGTAGTAGTAGTAGTAGTAGTAGTATATAGTAGTACTAGTAGTATAGTAGTAGTAGTAGTAGTATTAGTAGTAGTAGTAGTAGTAGTAGTAGTAGTAGTAGTAGTAGTAGTAGTAGTAGTAGTAGAGTACAGTAGAGTAGTAGTAGTAGTAGTAGTAGTAGTAGTAGTAGTAGTAGTAGTAGTAGTAGTAGTAGTAGTAGTAGTAGTAGTAGTAGTAGTAAAGTAGTAGTAGAGTATAGTAGAGGAGTAGTAGTAGGTAGTAGTAGAGGTGGGATAGGACAGGAGCAGACAGGAGTAGTACATAAAAACCCTCATCATTGGCATAAGGCAACTACTCAGTATATAAAAACCCTCATCATTAGCATAAGGCAGGTGCTCAGTATATAAAAACCCTCATCATTGGCATAAGGCAGGTGCTCAGTATGTTAAAAAACATCATCACAGGCAACAGGCAGGTGCTCAGTCTGTAAAAAACATCATCACAGGCAACATTCCCAGCAACCCCACAGCGGGCATCCCAAGATTCCTAGCAACCCTCAGGTTCAGAGTAGCATCAAAATAAAACAATAGAGGACAGTATTAGTGTGAAACAACCTGATTTCCGCGAAGGGAAATCTATAGAGTCAAAGTGTATTATGACCATTGTAGATCATATTACCCAAATTCCAGTCGAATACCACATCCATACAATGATAATATCAGAGTACAAATAGTGCAGAATTACATAAATTATTACATCGCCGCATTGGAGGAATCAAAAGTAGCATTCATTCAGAACAGCTTAAAGATAAGATCGCCAAACTCGAGCATAGGAACGAACCCCTCAACCGTCAAACTCCTCAGAGCTATACTCCTCAGCAGAACCTGTGTGCCAAAATTTATTAGTATAATTTGTACTGGCCACTCCCACCCTATGAGCATTGCTTTGTGGAAATTGGATGCAAGTTGGATATAATCAAAAGGAACCTATAAGGTTGGGATTTCCTATGTTTTAGCATATCAAGTATATAATAATAGTTGGTCAAGTTTTAACACCATTCCACCCCATTTCTGTCCAGAGCCAGGTTTCGATCCTGGGATCAATATACCACCATCTCCACATCATCACCATACCATTGCTCAGTCGACAGGCCAACTCCCTCTTGGCACTGTCTCATGGCCCATAGCCCCTGGCTACGACCGACACTCACTCATAGGGGAAAGAAGAGAAGGACTCATCTCACTATCTAGTTTAAGCGAAACCCAGGAAAGGTCCATAGCCAACAAGTCGACATATGTATCGATCGATCAACCATATACTCTACAGAGGTTTTACATAACCACAAGATCTACCTTCTTCGCTGATCGTCGTCAACTGGGCTAATTCTGGCCGCTTGCTAGCCTAGGATAATGCCACTCTACCATTTAGCTCTGGTACATCCCAAGCCTAGTCTAGGGTGGCTGAAACTATGAGTCATGAGCCGAGTCCATAAGGTCTCCATGAAGTCTCAGAAGGGTGTGGGGGAATCCTCCGCGCTCCGTACCTCCTCGCACTGTCCGCTATCAACCTAGCAGTAGTGGCAATATCCTACCAAGTAGTCTGGCCGTCCCGCACTATATAGGGCGAGTGGTACGTAAGGCTTCCTGGTGAATCTGAGTACTAGTAAGTCCTTAGGGATGACCAAGCTAGAAGGTCTTCATTAGGGTTTCCATTTACCGTGCCATCACAGCACCTCCACCCCAGGCTCCTCCCATCATAGGTTCACACCTAGGGCCACCTCATATACCATTTACCCACCATAGGTATCCATTTTCCAGGGGTGCCCAGGTAGCACCCCACGGCAAAACTTGCCCTAGGCTTGTTGTATACTCTAACTTGGTCGACACAACCCTTACCCTCCACGCACCCAAGTCACACACGCAGCACTCTCTCCATAGTCCAGATAACACCAGTTTCCACCACGCATCAATGTAGTACAAGCGTAGTAGAAGTATAAGTAATAAAATATAGCAGCAAGCATGTGTCTAGCCTAATAGCAGGGTAAGAAGGGGTAAGGTTGTGTCAAGATAAAGGCCATCAAGTAAGCATACTACCATGCAAGTCCTATCATAGTGTGAATATAACAATAAAGTAAAGCAATAGCAGTTCTATATTAACTATGCGTAATAGGTGCTATGAGGTTGGGTGGGATGTGGCACCTTCAGTGTAGTCATCTCCTTACTCCTCATGATACTCTCGGTCGTCCATCTAGTTCTCCTCTGAGTCTACAAACGATCGCATTATAGTCACGTTAGCGACATCTATAGAATAGCACAAAAAGCAATGAAAATTTAAAAGAGCCAAATGCACTCAAACATGGGTTCATTGCATAGAGCTCGTTTTTAGATGAATTTTGGTCCTAGTATTGTATTTTTCTGAGTTCATATGAATTAGTTATGAATTTATGAAGTTTTAATCATTTCTGAAAATGGGAAAAGGCTGAATTAATATCGTGCTGACACGTGTCACGCTCCTGTTGGTCCACATGGCATGCTGACATCAGTATGATGTGACATCATCATCTCAGTTCTGGTACTAACAGGTGGGTCCAGAGCTGCTGACGTCAGCAGCTGACGTCATCGTGACATCATCATGACGTCACCTCGGCTGTGTTTGTCACTGTCAGGTGGGACCCGCATGACGTCACCCATTGACAAGTGGGTCCAGCGGCTTTGTGTCGGTGACTTGTGGGCTCAGTCAATGGTCAACATTGACCGGTCAACGGTCAACCAGGCCGGGTCCAAACTAGGCCAGTTGGGCCAGGATATGGGCTTGGATTCGGGCCAGGCTTGGCCCAACACGTGTCAATCTCTGGTTGCGCCACGTCGGCTGCTGGATACCCATTGGCTTTTGTCCACGGGCTCGACACAGTAGGATGGTCCATGGTGGACTATCCACAGTGGGTCTATGGACCACAGCGTGGTTCATCGTGGACCAAGTCCATCTTCTCCCTATTTCTCACGGCTCACGGTGGAACGTGTGCACGGCGCGGCTGCTTCTTCTCCTTACCCCTTTCTCCTCTATTTCTCCCGTGGCAGCGCTCTCGCCGGCAGCGAGCTCGTACGTGGCACGCTCTGATGGCTCGGTTGGGCTACGAGGGTGACTACAGAATCACGGGGCCATCGCGAGCGCGTTAGCGGGGTCACAGTAGGGTCACATCGCTTCGGGAGGCTGGTGTGCATGGAACAGCGGCGCGGTAGACATGGCCACGGCGATGCTATGCACCGAGGCTTCGGCAAGGGCTCGATGGGGCTCAAACGGCTTCCACGTGATACAGCGACCAGGGTAGGGATGTACGGGGTGGCACCAAGGGCTTGGGCGAAGCCGGCCGATGGAGGCCTAGCAGCGACGGCGGTTGGTGGTGTAGGGGCTACGGCATCAATTGGAGCCAAGGAAGGTTTCTTTCCCCAAATCAGGGTACAGGGTGAGCCAAAGGACTTGATCAATAATGGTCAAGGGCGCAACAGAGTCCGCACCATGATGAGGTGCGTGGCGGAGCTCCGGCGGTGGTTCGACATGGCTACAATGGTGCGAACTAGGGCAAGGTAGGGTTTCTCGCCCATCTTCGAGGCGGCTTGGTGTACAGGGTCAAGGCGAAGCTCTACGGCCGATCCTCGCATCACGAGGCGGCCGAAGATGGCTAGGACTCTCGTGGCATAGCGACGCTCTAGAGTGCATCCGCGCCAGTGAGGCGAGGTTGACTGAGGCGTCCAGAGCTCCTATTCCTCCATCTTCTTGTGCGTGAGGCATCCTACGGCAAGGCGAAGCTCTAAAGGGTGAGGTTGCTGCTTATGCAGGCCTCTGGGGGTTGGAATGGAATGAAGCCATGGTGGTCTATGGCCATGGCGTGCAGGGTGGTCATGCTGGTGTTCCCAAGCTGCTAGGGGTCGGTGAGGCTAGGCCTTGGGCTTGTGCACGTGCAGTGCATGTGCAGCGTGTCCAAGAGTGGGAATGCTCTACCTCTGCATCCCCTAGGTGCGGGAATGCAGTGGTGTTCATGGCGAGTATGGCTAGCACGGTGAGCGGCAAATGACGTGGCTCACCGTACGGTTCGTGGCAGTAGGATGGCAGTGCGGTGGCGAGGCGAGGCCATGATGAGGCAATGTAGTGCCGTGCCGAACAGCTACATTGCTGTAGCTGATCGGGGCGGCGCTCCTAGCTCCGACGAGGTCTGGTTCTACTCCTCCTTCTCCGTTCCTCCCCTTCCTTCCTTCTTGTTTCCTCCACCCTTCTACCGTTCTTGGTGTGGTGTTCTGGAGTGCCACCAGCAGCAACGGGGTTGATAGGAACCCTAGGGCACCGAGGTGCAGTTTTATAGGCGATTGGTGAACACTGTGCGTGGTAGACGGTGATCAAGGCGTCAGGGCGATCAGGCAGATGTAGGATGCTTGAGCGGTCGTTGTCGATCCTTGGGTGGGCTCCAGAGGGCAGCGGCAGGCGCCAATTTGCCTTCACGGCCAAGGCAGGGCGAGGAGCAGGGGTACGACAGCGGCATGTGCTCTGTCATGGCTGTTGGCACGCGTGGCTGGGTCATGCAAATTGCGTGACTCGTGGATCCCATGAGTGATGTGCTGGCGTGCGCGAGGTCGTCGGATGGCCAGGGGGTGGAATCGGTCGATGGGGGAGTGCACGTTGCGCGCGCGCTGTGCCGTCCGGCGGCTGAAACGGGGGCCCGAGGGGGGGACTGGTGGAAGGGAAGACAAGTCGATCCCACTTGTCATCCGCTGCGGGAAAAGGAACAACGCACATGACGTGTCCCTACGCGGGCCATGATCGTGGGCCGGTCTGGGTTGGGCTGGCTCAGTTTCCCTCTCTCCTATTTCCTTTTCTTTTTCTATTTCTTTTTGTATTATGTTACACTTCTTTCATGTATATAAATCAAAGTGGCATATTTCTCCTTTGGTATAATGTCCCATGGTGATAAACATTGGTCATAGTATATGTTGGGATATTAATCCCATGTTAGTACATTTATTTATAAACAAATATTTGTTAGCTTTTATTAATCAACACATAAACCCAAATAAAATCCAAATCACCATGTTGAATATAATGCAACTTGATGTATGCTATGTGGTAAAATAAATTCAAGGTGATGAGGTGAGATACTTGTGCAAGTCATGTAGGTTTAGTTAGATTACGACTAATGCAACACTTAGGGTTAGCTCCTATAAATGTCACTCCTCATCACATGGGGTTTTTGAAGAAAAAATTTTGTAGTTGGGATTTTTGGTGTGTGGATTTTTGGGTTGTTACATAGTGGACTAGAGGATATGAGAGTAGAGTAGTAGTAGTAGTAAAGGAGTAGTACAGAAGAGTAGTAGAGTAGTGTAGAGTAGTAGAGTAGTAAGAGTAGTAAACTGGAGAGTGAGTGCCATTTCAAAATCATCAGTTAAGCTCAATTCAAAAAAATGTGCTCAATTCATCAGTTAATGCGCTTAATTTGGAAAATGTGCTTAATTCAGATAAAATGATCATAACAATTTAGGCCATCAGCAGCAACCATCACTGCACAGTATGTAAAAAACATCATCATAGGCAGGTAAAAAACATCATTGCACATGCCTTATGCCTCAGGTTCAGAGTAGCATCAAAATAAAACATCATTGCACATGCCTTATGCCTTAGGTTCAGAGTAGCATCAAAATGAAACATCATTGCACATGCCTTATGCCTTAGGTTCAGAGTTGCATCAAAATAAAACATCATTGCACATGCCTTATGCCTCAGATTCATAGTAGCATCAAAATAAAACTTATGCCTCAGGTTCACAGTAGTATCTTACAAAAAATTAATCTTCATCAGATTAGTAGTAGTAAGACAAGTACTAGTGTTAGTAGTTTCAAAAATCAACCCCGAAGGGCTAAGTCCTTCGGCCATCTCAAATTTGGGGCCATCAGCCACCAAGTAAGGAAAGAGAGGTGCAGTAAGTAGAGAAAAGAGAGTAGAGTAGTAGTAGAGAGAGAAGGATCAAAAATGTGTTCAATTCAAAATAGTTGGAGCAGCCGAGAAATCAAGTGGAGAGTAGTAGAGTAGTAGTAGTTAGAGTAGTAGGAGTAAGCTAGCAAGTAGTGAGTCAGTATATGACCAGCAAGTAATAGTGAGTCAGTATATGACTAGCCTTGTGTAGTAGTAGAGTAGAGAGAGTAGAGAGAAGAGTAGTAGAGTAGAGAGAGTAGTAGAGTAGAGAGAGTAGAGAGAAGAGAGATGCAGTAGAGAGAAGAGGGTACAGTAGTAGTAGTAGAGAGAGAAGGAGCACAGTTTAAAAAATGTGATCAATTCAAAATAGGAGTAGAGGAGAGTAATTTTAGTAGGTAGTTTTAGTAGACAGTAGACATTCAGGACAGTAGACATTCATAGTAGTTATCAGTAGTTTCAGTAGACAGTTGCAATAGGCAAGTAGAAAAATGTCCATTAGAATTTTTTGATAGCGATAGGTGTTGTTGACTAACAAACATAGAGTAGTAAATCAATGGGATCACAAGTTACTGTCCACCATATTCATGAGAAATGGCAAGCATCTGAGCTAACTCTGCTACCTCTACACATTCAGAGATGAAAGCAATAGCAATCGACAGTAATTGACACATTTAGAGATGAAAGCAGCAGTATTCAACAAAGGAATCATGTGCTTTGAATCATGTGCTCTGAATCGAGCAATCGACAGTTTTGAACAAAGCAATCGACAGTAATTGACAGCTCTGAATCAGAGCGCTTTGAATCAGAGAAAGAGGGAGAGGAAGGTGGGGGCGGTACCTTGGAGGAGGAAGGAGAGTACAACCGGTGGGTGGCGGTGGACCGAGCGCCCGGGCTCACTGAATGGAGGTCGGGGACGGTGGTGGTCGTAGCCGGGGAAGAAGCGCACAGCTAGGGCGACTCGCTGGAGGAGGGGCAGAGCACGCGCAGGTGTCGGTGAGCTTAGGCACTGACCGGGGCGCTCACTCGTCGGGGGAGCTCAGGCACCGGGCTCGCTCGCAGGAGGAGGAAGCACGCGCAGACGCCAAGGATGGGGGCCCAGTGGTGGCGGATTAGGGCGGAGAGCACCGGCGGGAGTTGCTAGAGGGAGGAGAGCGCCGACTGGAGGAGGGGCGCATGGGCACCTGTGGTGCGTAGTGGCGCCAAACCCTAGCCACTACGGGCGTGGGGGCATGGCGGCGCGTGGGGGCCCGGTGGCGGCATATTAGGGCGGAGAGCGCTGGCGGTAGGAGGGGCGCCGGTGGGAGGAGGAGCGCACGAACACCAACGGCGCATGGCGGCACCAAGATCCAAGCACGGCGGAAATCGGGCAGCCTGACGGCGCCCAAATTGAAAATTTCGCCCATGACTTAGCCACTGGGCTCGCGTCGCCCTTTTATCTAGGTGGCCCATCTGTAAGGGCGTTTGAGCTTATCAGCCGCCCTTACTAAAGGTTTTTTTTTTGAAAATGTGAAATCAAATCTTGTTTAAAAAATAGATTTTATATGTACTCAAAATTCAAAATATATTTATATAATAATTTTAAATTATTCCATGTATTTTTATGATTAATTTATATATATAAATGCTCCAAACCAGTTTTCGAAACCCTAGATGGTCTCAACTAGAAACGTCATGAATACCAAGTTTGATCAACTCATCAAGATCTACAATTGTTATATAGGTCATTTTTGCATTTGAGAAAGTGTTAGGAAAGTTTAGTTCTAAATTGACAAGTCTCTCATATAGTTTCATAAACCCTATGTGAGATTCATGATTTTATGACTAGTGTTTACTAACACTTTCTTAAATAAAAAAATGACCTATATAAAGATTGTAGATCTTGATGAGTTCTAACACCTTTGTATTCAAAAGTTTTTCATCTGATGTCATTTAGTGTTTCATTTGACAAAGTTTGACCAAGTCAAATTTTGAATTTTAAAAAAATGACACCTTCACACTAGTATTTGATACTCTAAATGGTTTCAAATAGAAAAGTCATAAATACCAAGTTTGTTAAACTCATCAAGATCTACATTTTTTGTTTTGGTCAACTTTTCATTTGACAAAGTTTGAACAATTCAAATTTTGGATTTTTAAATTTTTACAGCTCCAAACCAGTTTTCGAAACCCTAGATGGTCTCAACTAGAAACGTCATGAATACCAAGTTTGATCAACTCACCAAGATCTACAATTGTTATATAGGTAATTTTTGCATTTGAGAAAGTGTTAGGAAAGTTTAGTTCTAAATTGACAAGTCTCTCATATAGTTTCATAAACCCTATGTGAGATCCATGATTTTATGACTAGTGTTTACTAACACTTTCTCAAATGAAAAAATGACCTATATAAAGATTGTATATCTTGATGAGTTCTAACACCTTTGTATTCAAAAGTTTTTCATCTGAGGTCATTTAGTGTTTCATTTGACAAAGTTTGACCAAGTCAAATTTTGAATTTTAAAAAAATGACACATTCACACTAGTATTTGATACTCTAAATGGTTTCAAATAGAAAAGTCATAAATACCAAGTTTGTTAAACTCATCAAGATCTACATTTTTTGTTTTGGTCAACTTTTCATTTGACAAAGTTTGAACAATTCAAATTTTGGATTTTTAAATTTTGACAGCTCCAAACCAATTTTCGAAACCCTAGATGGTCTCAACTAGAAACGTCATGAATACCAAGTTTGATCAACTCATCAAGATCTACAATTGTTATATAGGTCATTTTTGCATTTGAGAAAGTGTTAGGAAAGTTTAGTTCTAAATTGACAAGTCTCTCATATAGTTTCATAAACCCTATGTGAGATTCATGATTTTATGACTAGTGTTTACTAACACTTTCTCAAATAAAAAAATGACCTATATAAAGATTGTAGATCTTGATGAGTTATAACACCTTTGTATTCAAAAGTTTTTCATCTGAGGTCATTTAGTGTTTCATTTGACAAAGTTTGACCAAGTCAAATTTTGAATTTTAAAAAAATGACACCTTCACACTAGTATTTAAAACTCTAAATGGTTTCAAATAGAAAAGTCATAAATACCAAGTTTGTTAAACTCATCAAGATCTACATTTTTTGTTTTGGTCAACTTTTCATTTGACAAAGTTTGAACGATTCAAATTTTGGATTTTTAAATTTTGACAGCTCCAAACCAGTTTTCGAAACCCTAGATGGTCTCAACTAGAAACGTCATGAATACCAAGTTTGATCAACTCATCAAGATCTACAATTGTTATATAGGTCATTTTTGCATTTGAGAAAGTGTTAGGAAAGTTTAGTTCTAAATTGACAAGTCTCTCATATAATTTCATAAACCCTATGTGAGATTCATGATTTTATGACTACTGTTTACTAACACTTTCTCAAATGAAAAAATGACCTATATAAAGATTGTATATCTTGATGAGTTCTAACACCTTTGTATTCAAAAGTTTTTCATCTGAGGTCATTTAGTGTTTCATTTGACAAAGTTTGACCAAGTCAAATTTTGAATTTTAAAAAAATGACACCTTCACACTAGTATTTGATACTCTAAATGGTTTCAAATAGAAAAGTTATAAATACCAAGTTTGTTAAACTCATCAAGATCTACATTTTTTGTTTTGGTCAACTTTTCATTTGACAAAGTTTGAATGATTCAAATTTTGGATTTTTAAATTTTGACAGCTCCAAACCAGTTTTCGAAACCCTAGATGGTCTCAACTAGAAACATCATGAATACCAAGTTTGATCAACTCATCAAGATCTACAATTGTTATATAGGTAATTTTTGCATTTGAGAAAGTGTTAGGAAAGTTTAGTTCTAAATTGGCAAGTCTCTCATATAGTTTCATAAACCCTATGTGAGATCTATGATTTTATTACTAGTGTTTACTAACACTTTCTCGAATGAAAAAATGACCTATATAAAGATTGTAGATCTTGATGAGTTCTAAAACCATTGTATTCAAAATTTTTTCATCTGAGGTCATTTAGTGTTTCATTTGACAAAGTTTGACCAAGTCAAATGTTGAATTTTAAAAAAATGACACCTTCACACTAGTATTTGAAACTCTAAATGGTTTCAAATAGAAAAGTCATGAATACCAAGTTTGTTAAACTCATCAAGATCTACATTTTTTGTTTTGGTCAACTTTTCATTTGATAAAGTTTGAACGATTCAAATTTTGGATTTTTAAATTTTGACAGCTCCAAACCAGTTTTCGAAACCCTAGATGGTCTCAACTAGAAACGTCATGAATACCAAGTTTGATCAACTCATCAAGATCTACAATTGTTATATAGGTAATTTTTGCATTTGAGAAAGTGTTAGGAAAGTTTAGTTCTAAATTGACAAGTCTCTCATATAGTTTCATAAACCCTATGTGAGATCCATGATTTTATGACTAGTGTTTACTAACACTTTCTCGAATGAAAAAATAACCTATATAAAGATTGTAGATCAAGATGAGTTCTAACACCTTTGTATTCAAAATTTTTTCATCTGAGGTCATTTAGTGTTTCATTTGACAAAGTTTGACCAAGTCAAATGTTGAATTTTAAAAAAATGACACCTTCACACTAGTATTTGAAACTCTAAATGGTTTCAAATAGAAAAGTCATAAATACCAAGTTTGTTAAACTCATCAAGATCTACATTTTTTGTTTTGGTCAACTTTTCATTTGACAAAGTTTGAACGATTCAAATTTTGGATTTTTAAATTTTGACAGCTTCAAACCAGTTTTCGAAACCCTAGATGGTCTCAACTAGAAACATCATGAATACTAAGTTTGATCAACTCATCAAGATCTACAATTGTTATATAGGTAATTTTTGCATTTGAGAAAGTGTTAGGAAAGTTTAGTTCTAAATTGGTAAGTCTCTCATATAGTTTCATAAACCCTATATGAGATCCATGATTTTATGACTAGTGTTTACTAACACGTTCTCGAATGAAAAAATGACCTATATAAAGATTGTAGATCTTGATGAGTTCTAACACCTTTGTATTCAAAATTTTTTTATCTGAGGTCATTTAGTGTTTCATTTGACAAAGTTTGACCAAGTCAAATGTTGAATTTTAAAAAAATGACACCTTCACACTAGTATTTAAAACTCTAAATGGTTTCAAATAGAAAAGTCATGAATACCAAGTTTGTTAAACTCATCAAGATCTACATTTTTTGTTTTGGTCAACTTTTCATTTGATAAAGTTTGAACGATTCAAATTTTGGATTTTTAAATTTTGACAGCCCCAAACCAGTTTTCGAAACCCTAGATGGTCTCAACTAGAAACATCATGAATACCAAGTTTGATCAACTCATCAAGATCTACAATTGTTATATAGGTAATTTTTGCATTTGAGAAAGTGTTAGGAAAGTTTAGTTCTAAATTGACAAGTCTCTCATATAGTTTCATAAACCCTATGTGAGATCCATGATTTTATGACTAGTGTTTACTAACACTTTCTCGAATGAAAAAATGACCTATATAAAGATTGTAGATCTTGATGAGTTCTAACACCTTTGTATTCAAAAATTTTTCATCTGAGGTCATTTAGTGTTTCATTTGACAAAGTTTGACCAAGTCAAATGTTGAATTTTAAAAAAATGACACCTTCACACTAGTATTTGAAACTCTAAATGGTTTCAAATAGAAAAGTCATAAATACCAAGTTTGTTAAACTCATCAAGATCTACATTTTTTGTTTTGGTCAACTTTTCATTTGACAAAGTTGAATGATTCAAATTTTGGATTTTTAAATTTTGATAGCTCCAAACCAGTTTTCGAAACCCTAGATGGTCTCAACTAGAAACGTCATGAATACCAAGTTTGATCAACTCATCAAGATCTACAATTGTTATATAGGTAATTTTTGCATTTGAGAAAGTGTTAGGAAAGTTTAGTTCTAAATTGACAAGTCTCTCATATAGTTTCATAAACCCTATGTGAGATCCATGATTTTATAACTAGTGTTTACTAACACTTTCTCAAATGAAAAAATGACCTATATAAAGATTGTATATCTTGATGAGTTCTAACACCTTTGTATTCAAAAGTTTTTCATCTGAGGTCATTTAGTGTTTCATTTGACAAAGTTTGACCAAGTCAAATTTTGAATTTTTAAAAAAATGACACCTTCACACTAGTATTTGATACTCTAAATGGTTTCAAATAGAAAAGTCATAAATACCAAGTTTGTTAAACTCATCAAGATCTACATTTTTTGTTTTGGTCAACTTTTCATTTGACAAAGTTTGAACGATTCAAATTTTGGATTTTTAAATTTTGACAGCTCCAAACCAGTTTTCGAAACCCTAGATGGTCTCAACTAGAAACATCATGAATACCAAGTTTGATCAACTCATCAAGATCTACAATTGTTATATAGGTAATTTTTGCATTTAAGAAAGTGTTAGGAAAGTTTAGTTCTAAATTGGTAAGTCTCTTATATAGTTTCATAAACCCTATGTGAGATCCATGATTTTATGACTAGTGTTTACTAACTTTTTCTCGAATGAAAAAATGACCTATATAAAGATTGTAGATCTTGATGAGTTCTAACACCTTTGTATTCAAAATTTTTTCATCTGAGGTCATTTAGTGTTTCATTTGATAAAGTTTGACCAAGTCAAATGTTGAATTTTAAAAAAATGACACCTTCACACTAGTATTTGAAACTCTAAATGGTTTCAAATAGAAAAGTCATGAATACCAAGTTTGTTAAACTCATCAAGATATACATTTGTTATTTTTGTCAATGTTTCATTTGACAAAGTTTGAATGATTCAAATTTTGGATTTTTAAATTTTGACAGCTCCAAACCAGTTTTTGAAACCCTAGATGGTCTCAACTAGAAACGTCATGAATACCAAGTTTGATCAACTCATCAAGATCTACAATTGTTACATAGGTTATTTTTGCATTTGAGAAAGTGTTAGGAAAGTTTAGTTCTAAATTGATAAGTCTCTCACATAGTTTCATAAACTCTATGTGAGATCCATGATTTTGGTCAACTTTTAATTTGACAAAGTTTGAACGATTCATACATAAATGTAGTCTCACACACACATACATAAATATAGTCTCACACACACATACATAAATGTAGTCTCACACACATACATAAATGTAGTCTCACACACACACTTACACAAACTAGCTAGGCCCCACTGAAACAACTTTTCCCTTGCTACCTTTTCGTTCCCATGGCAGTATGTCTTTGGGTAGGTTCCTTTCCACTGCACTGATCTTGTTACTAAAGTCTATGAATAGCGGCATCTCAGCGTAGTCATTGTAAGCTCCAACATCGTCCACGCCATCAACTCCGATAATATGTTGTTTCTCGGAGGCAACCACATGCTTAGTCTTCTTCTTCGGGGGGAGGTTACTTAGCGGGTCGGGCATATAGAAAACTCATGCAACACATGAAGCGAGCACCCAAGGGTCATCTTTGTAGCCTATATTATGGAGGTCTATGACTCTCAACCCGATCTCGTTGACTTGATGTTGCTTCATCCAGCGGCATCGAAACACGGCCATCTTTAGATTCCTTCCATAGTCAAGCTCCCATATATCTTCAATTATGCCAAAGAATGGGACCTTTCGCCCTAGTCCGTCGACTACATCTACTCGAACGCCGCTGTTTTGGTTCACACTTTTACTATCCTTTGTGTGGGTATAGTATGTGTACCCATTGATGTCATAAGCATTCTAAGACGTCACATGTTTCGATGGTCCCCTCGCTAATTTACTGATGGTAATAGAATCTTCACTTTCTCCAGGTGGTATGTCCTGGTCCTTCAACCAGGAAGTTAGGCGATGCCTATGCTATTTCATGACCCAATCATCTGAACGGCCGTTCCTCTCCTCCATAATGAGAGCCATGTGTTTGTTAATGTACGATTGCATCAGTTTTGTGCTCTGCAAGACACAATAATGCGCCTAACTGGCTTCTTTATATTCATAGTCGATGAATGTTTTCCTACCACTGGTGCTCTTCCCAGCCAGCCTACCCTTGTGACGAGAATCAGGATTGCCAATCCCTCTCTGTACTTTTAGGTATTCTTGATAGCACTCAATGACTTCTTCAGTAGTGTAACCCTCTATCATGGAGCCCTCTAGGTATGCTCGATTATGCACGTATCGGCTTAGGACCAACATGAACCGCTCGTAGGCCCACATTTCATGCAAGTAGCTTGGGCCCAGCACCTCTATCTGATGAATCAGGTGAATCATGAGATGTACTATTATATCAAAAAAAGCAGGAGGTAAACACATCTCAAGTTGGTTCTGGGTCTCCACCATGAAATCATGTAGGTCACTTAGCTCTTGCCTACGAAACGACTTTTGTGAGAGCTTTGAAAAGAAGTAGCACATGCGGATGATGACCATCTTTAGGAACTCTGGCTTGATAGCCCTGATTGCAATTGGTAGGTACACTATCAGCATCATATGACAATCGTGAGCCTTGTAGTAGTGAAATGACAGGTCCTTCATCGACACTAGCTTCTTTGGGTTCACCGAAAACTCAGTGGGGACTTTGAGGTTCTTTACGGATGTGAGTAAAGCTCTCCTCTCTTCTATGTCTAGGTTGTAGCAAGCCATGGGCAGATTGTATTTTCCATTATCCTGAAGTACTGGGTGAAGCTCTGGCATCACGTTTAGTTGCTCCATGTCCCTCCGTACTTTCAGACCATCCTTTGACTTGGCTGTGTCCATCAAGGTACCGATGAGACTCTCAAAGACATTCTTCTACACGTGCATAGCATCAATGGCATGGGGGACCACCAATTCTAGCCAGTAAGGCAGATATCAAAAGAATATCGATTGTTTCTTAAAAGGTACACCTTCGATAGGAGGTGTGCTTCTATCTCTGATCATTCCATCCGGATTCTTCTTTCCATAGACGATCTGTATGGTTTTCACTATTTTGAACACATGTTGTCTATTATGACATCTCTCTAGAGGGGGGTCATCCTCCGGGATGTTGCCATAGAATCTCAAGTACAATTTGCCGCGGTACTTGTGACCCTTCTTTAAGAAGCGATGATTCCTTATGTAAACAACCTTCTTGGATCCATCTAGCCACACCCATTTAGTATCATCCAAACATATTAAGCATTCCATCTTGCCTTTGATCTATCCAGATAAGGCAAATAACGCAGGGTGATCGTTGATAGTCACAAAAAGTATTGCTCTTAATGTGAAGTCCTCCTGTTGAAACGCATCGTACATCGGCTCCCCAAACTTCCATAGTCTCTCAAATTCTTGCATCACAGGCTCGAGGAACACGTCTATATCAATGCCTAGTTGTTGAGGGCCAGATATAAGAACAGTGAGAAAAAGGTACTTTCTCTTCTGACACAAGTACGCCGAGATGTTGTACATTGTTAGGAACACTGGCCAAGTGATGTGGTCGCTCATCCTCTCATTGAAGGGATTCATTCCATCGGTGCTCAAGGCGAACCGTACATTCCTTGGGTCTTGGCTGAAGTCTTTGTTGTTATCATTGAAGTCTTTCTACTGACTACCATCGGTCGAGTGTGCAATCACATCGTCATCTACCTTACGCTCGTTGTCCCACCATGTCATGAGCACGGCTTCCTTAGGGTTCAGGAAGATACGCCTCAAGCGGTCCGTCACTGGCAGGTACCACATTACCAAGGCAGGAACTCTTCTCTTCCTTGCATCATTGCCTAATGGAGTGTCCTCTAGGGGTTGAGATTCTTGTACCACCTTTTTCGCACCCTTCTTAGTCCTCTTGTTCCCCGTGGAGGCTTCTCCTCCACTGTAAAGGTCATTGTCCTTGTACCGGCTGGCCCCACAGCGAGGACATCTGTCTAGATCTTTGAACGTATCACCACGAAAAAGGATACAATGGTTGGGGCATGCATGGATTTTTTCAACACCCATTGTCAATGGATTTATAACCTTCTTCGCATGGTATGTGTTGGTGGGAACTTTGTTTGGCAGTGGCAGCACCCGTGATAGGAGACTCAACATATCATCGAAACTGCAGTCGGACCAACCGTACTGAGCCTTCAACATGAGTAGCTCAAGCACAAAGCAGAGCAGTGTCTAGTGTGTCGGACAACCCTTCTCAACACCATACACAGTCTCCTTCGACGCTGTTTTCACCCTCTCTAGATTTTGTAGACCTCTCTTTTGTAGTAATATTTTTGGTCCAATGGCCCGAAGCATGTCCTCCAAATGGTCACCGTCATCTTTATCCCCCTCACGTGCTCCGCCATCAGCACCGGCACCACCAGCA
This sequence comes from Miscanthus floridulus, assembly GCF_019320115.1. Taxonomy (NCBI): domain Eukaryota; kingdom Viridiplantae; phylum Streptophyta; class Magnoliopsida; order Poales; family Poaceae; genus Miscanthus; species Miscanthus floridulus. The sequence continues at coordinate 27,143,440 of NC_089596.1, forward strand.
TCATCAGCACATTGTTGATTGCCAAAGTCACCACCTTGTTCATTGCTAGGGTCATAGCCCATGTCTTCATCAACCTCATTTGTGTATTGGTACAGAAGAGCGTCTTCTTCTTGATCATTGTTGTCGTCATCAACAACCATTGTCTCACCATGATGAATACACACTGTGTAGTCCGAAACAAATCCTCGCATAACCAAGTGTGATTTGATGGTATCCACATCTGCAAATGCAATACGGTTCTTGCAATCTTTGCAGGGACAAATAATTGTATCCTTATTATATCTTAACGTTGATGCATGCTTCTTTGCGGCTTCAATAAATTTGTCCACCTCTTCACGGAAATCTTCATCGATCCTTGACCAACCATACATCCGAGACTTCCTGTACTCCATCTTTTAAAAAGAAAACAACAAAAGAAAATACATGAAAGGAATCAAATTGATAAATAATTACTTGAGAATTAATTACAAAATTAACAAAAAATCCTAGATGTAGAAATTAGTCTACATAAAACACACATGAAAAACTAGGGTGTAATCTCCACTATAATCAAGCAAGAGCGACTAAATATAAAGGGTGTGAGCTCATTTCCCTAACTAATCTACACTAATAGCTTCAAAACTAGCGTTTAATTAGCTCTATACAAAGCTCAAGCAAGCACCATGGAAGAGAGAGAAAGCAAAGCTCTAATTTACTCACTAACAAACCATTAACACTTGAATTAAAGGCTTGGGATAGCATTTTATTACCTTCTACAAGCTCTCCACCAAAGGAATCAAATTAATAATTAATAACTTGAGATCAATTGTAAAAATCCATGGTATAGGATAATTAATTAATTGCCTATTAATACATATATAAATATTTATAAAGACAATATATATATCTAATGGTAAAAATATATGATTTCAAAGAGAACAATTACCACCAATTATTATTTTACCCACTACCTTTCATGCCAACCCCATTCCAATTTCATGAAACAAGAATTACAAAAAAAATCCTAGATCTAGAAATAGATCTTCATGAAACATACATGAAACTAGGGTTTTATCTCCACTAAAATCAAGCAAGAGCCACTAAATAAATGTTATGAGCTCATTTCTCTAGCTAATCCACACTAATAGCTTCAAAACTAGGGTCTAATTAGCTCCATACAAAGCTCAAGCACCATGGAAGAGAGAGAAAACAAAGCTCTAATTTACTCACTAACCAACCATTGAAACTTGAATTTGGGGCTTGGAATACCATTTTCTTACCTTCAACAAGCTCTCCACCAAAGAAATTGAGATCAAAACCTCCCCCTTAGTAGAGCAATTTTTTGGGAGGAGCCCAAGGCCTCCCAACCTTTTTTTGCGAGATGGAGTGAGTGGCTCGAGGAGGAAGAAGGTGGGTGCAGCCACTTATACAGCCATTCACTGTAAGGGCGGCTGGATCACCAGCCGTCCTTACTAATCAGCCCATCTGTAAAGGCGGCCGGTAATACTGAGGCATCTATAAGGGCAGCTGGTTTGCTGGGCACGGCCAGCCCACTGTAGGGGCGGCTCAATCACCAGCCGTCCCTATAGTAAAATGGCTCTGGCCTTTACAGTGAACGTTTGACGTAGTGTTTTCTACTGCATATTGTAACCCATGGGCCATCCAACCTATACAACTGCTGGCATCCATTTTGCCCCTATAATATACATGGATGTTATGTAAGAAATTCCTAAGCTTTCAAAAAGAAGTTGTTTCTATGAAGTATTTTTGTCTATTTTAGTTTTTAGATGTGCAATGATTCATTATTTATGGATAGTATGCACCATTACAAGGTATCTTCACCATACTAGTTAAGATTGATGGCTATGATTTAGACTTTGTACCTAGAAGTATGTTTGGAAGCGAAAGCCAAAACTAGAATAATTTGGGATAGAGGAAGTACTTCAACGAGTCCTCTACTAAAACCAAACCACAAACTGAAAAAGTGCATGTGAATGGACGCAAGGACATTATATTGATACGAATCTAAGAAATTTATTTGCAGATGCATTTACATGAAAGATTCCAGGTATTTTTTACTGAGTATATCTCGGTGGACCGAGTGTTAGTTTGTGGACCTTCAAACGCAAGGAGAGAGGTGTATAAGATTGGAGGATGTAAAGTCTATAAAACGAAATTGATGAGAAGCATATTTACATAATTTGGACTGAATGTTAGTTCATCTGACAATGAACAAATCAATGGAAGTCACATATTTAATCAGCTTTGTACAGTGAGAAAATGACCAGAAAGGATCACAATTGCTTGCAAACAAAACTCATTTCCCCTTTTGTCCAAAATTCTTTATAACCAGCATTATCGTAGAATGGCATGTAGCACGTCCTAATGATGTAGGAATGGCATGTGTGTTGAACTCTTGCATTCTTATATCAATTGCATTGCACCTCCATAGCATGTGGCAATCCGACATTCTCAAGATATCAATCAAGTATGTTTCTTCCTCTATGGACTATACAATATACTCCTTCGAGAAAAGTGCAACCACTTAGACTTGCATGATTTACTGGTTGACATGGCCTACAAACAAACAGCTGCATGCAGGAAAGATAAATCCATCGATTACTAATGCTGAGTTCACCCTTGAGAGAAACAATATGCCAACATCTGAATCACCCTTGAGAAACATGCTCGCTCACGCTAACTTGCCCAATTGTCAATTTCAACACGGCTAGCACCGTAGCATGCACGTTTTTGAAAATCGGAGTACCTTACAATTTGTCATGCCTCTGCCTGGATAGCTAGATCTGATCTACCCTCCTCTTAGGGCACCCATAATGGTTAGAGCTAGTTACTAGCTCTAAGCCAACTTCTCCAATAGTACTAATAACTTTTAGCATATAGCTTTTAACATGGATAGTCACATATGACATTCTCACATCACCTTGAAATGTGTGCAAGAGCTTAGCTCTTGATTAAGAGCTAGTTTTTCTTTCTCTTCTATTAAAACATAAGAAAAATGCTTAGAGCTAGCTTAAAAGCCTATTATTGGAGCTGCCCTTATGCCTTGTTCCACCCACGGCTCACTGGATCCACGCAAGCCACGAGCCGCCATCGGCACTAGGGTTGCAACCGACGAACGCAGGTGCACTAATTTTTGTGATGCCGGGAGGCATGGGGGTGATGGATGGGGATCAGGACAACAGTGGTCGATCTCGAACTCTTGGTCGCGGGAGGCGTGGTGGGTGTGGGGCACACGCACAGGAGGGGCGTGTGTCAGACCTTGGGGCCACCTGTTGGTGCAAAAAAATTAGAGGAAACGGGGATCGCACAATGCTTTTCGTGTTGCCAGGTTAACGAGGACTTTTCATGATTTTTAGTTGTAGAGATTTGTAATAATAACATCACAATACATACATTTGCTATTTTTGATATTCTATAATCCCACATCCTAATAACTATGCATGACAAATATCCATCCTACATTCTTATTTGCTACTCCATTTGTTCGAAATTATAAGTCATTTTGACTTTTCTACGTACATAGTAAAAGTTACTATGTATCTAATATAGTGTATGTGGATGCATAGAAAAAGGTATATACTTAGAACATGGAATGGAGGGAGTAGATTCTAGAGAAAATTTCTTATTTGGCCCTGGTTTAGAGTTGTCTTTCTTCCTTGGCCCTCAAACAAAATTTCTTACCTATTTGGCCTCACTCGAAGTTTCGTTTTCCAATCTGACCTTACCGTCATATCCCGCCTCTAACACCGTTAAGTGGCACATGAAATGACCAAACTGTCCCTGAGACATTATGAGAAACCAAAGGTCATCCAGGTAGCATAACAACATAATTTTGAGCACTTTGAATCCAATTTTCATAACACAAATTTTTATGTTATGAAAATTGGATTCAAAGTGCTCAAAATTATGTTGTTATGCTGCCTGGATGACCTTTGGTTTCTCATAATATTTCAGGGCCACTTTGGTCATTTCATGTGCCACTTAACGGTGTTAGAGGCGGGAGATGACGGTAAGGCCAGATTGGAAAACGAGATAGATAAGGAATTTTGTTTTAGGGCCAAGGAAGAAAGACAACTTTAAACCAGGGCCAAATAAGAAATTGCCCCTAGATTCTAACGATGAAACTTCAACAAAACTACAAATTCTTCTTTTCTCTCAAAAAAAGAACATTATATATATCTCTCTTTCTCTATCAACTCGCCCCCTTGCTAGAGTAGAAAATGGCTTGAGGTTGTGCACATTTCCAACTTCGATCTTGGTAGTCCCCTCTCTCACATCTAGCGATCTCTTTGACGCCGAATGGTGGATATAGCTATAGCTGGTGTATACCATGTACTACTAGGTTTGTATGAGTTAGATAGAGCTCAGTTCATCCATGTCGCATGTGTCCTTTTGCTTTTTCTTCTGTGGTGTGGGGGACTATCGGGCGGGTGCCTATGGAGCAAGCTTCTTTGTCATTTATTGTTATGATGAAAAAATATGAGGTTTCCTTTCCCACTTTTTTGTGAAAAGGGTAGGAATATTTGGCATCCTTGGTGGGTTTCTTAGCCCTATTTGGTTTGGCGTTGCGGTGCGTTTGAGCCAGATAAGCGAGAAAAGCTCGCGGAATGTCCCGCGATCGTGCTTCCGCGTTCGAGCCTCGCCCACAGTGTTGTTCGGAAAGCGCCCCTACGCCCATGATTCGGAAAACGTGGCTCGCGTTCGCACCTGCCTAGGTAGTCGGCGGTCTCCTCCCTCCTCCTTCACCGCCCGGTGAGGCAAGTCGCGGCCGCAATCGAGCTCCACCCCGTCGTCGTCCGCCCGACCAACAAGAGAAGGGAGAGAAAAAGAAATAGGAACTCTTTTTTGGGTCCAGATGCAAAGTATAGACACAAATAAATAGTGTAGAACAGTGCTAGTCTGCTGTGGCTAGATTTAGAAAATGTTCAGGGGTCCTAATGCAAAATGCCCTACCCAAAATAATCAAGACAACAGATTCTCAAGATCGTGGCTTATCATATAATCTTGCTCAGCTTATAAGCAAGACTGATATGAGCTGAACCAACCAGGGCCGTATGCACGTCCCTAGCCATATTATCAATGGTAAAATGCTCTTTTAACGTCATCGCTAGCATATCTTTCTTTCTCTTCAACAATGCGCTTTGGTAGAGATTTCAGGCGCCGATTCATGCGTATATCTAAGATTTGGCTTCTCTAGTGACGACACAAGGTGGATCTTGCGGTCTTGTCTAGCTTCTATAACCATCTTTGATTTATGCACAATGCATAACAATAGAGTTTGGTTGTTTCATACACTACTAGTAGTAGTTTTAAATCTTTTTCAAGGTATTTCATGTAAAATCATGGGGACCGTAGTAATAGCAACAGATCCTTTGACGGAAAAAAGGTAAAGGTACGGACTCTTGCCACGTTGCTACACTTCCCAGATTGCAGAAATTGAAAAGAGTCGCACCCACGCGTCCAAAGGGCCAACCGCCAAGTTTGTTGGACCGTTGGAGCAATGGAAGTGGGCCGTGCCATTTCCTTGTGTATATAACGTGGGTACTCGAAGCAGAGGTCCCTCGTACGCGCACACGTTCCCCAGTTTTCCGTCTTGGCCGTTGGCATCCCGCATCTCCCCCAAATATTTTGCCACCGGGAAAGGGGGGAAGAAGAGCTCGAGGGGACAAGCAGGGGAGAAGGGAACGAACGCCAAGGGAAGAAGCCGCAAAGCGAGCGAGAGAGAGCGCGCGCGCGTCCTTGCTCTGCTCGTTCGCACGCTCGCTCGCTCGTGAATGGTGGCTTAGGGTTTCGCCACCTTCCTTCTCCCGCTTCTAGCCACCGTCTCGGCTCCAGAACATGTCGGCGGAGGAGGAGGAGGCGGCGGCGGCGGCCGCGGCCTTGGCCACGATGAAGGAGGACGCCGGCGGGAGCGGCGCCGAGGCAGACCAGGACGTGCAGGTGCACGGGAACATCCAGGTGCACGGGAACATGCAGGTGAGCTCTCCCGCTTGGTCGGTCTTCGTGGAAGGTTCTGGAAGCTTTTTCGTGGCGAGTTTGTGCGGCGGATACACCGTACCTGCGGCTGTTTCTAGGCTTGCTCCGCCTTTTTCTTCGTTTTGCGGCTTGCGCGCGGGCTGTCGTCGTGGCTGTTGTGCTTCCTTTCGCTGCGCAGTTCGAGGACACGGAAACTTCTAGAACTCTGTGCGGTTGCTGCTGCGGTACCGGGAATTTTGGTGTTCTGTTAATGCTCCGGGCGGGGTACCGGGAATTTTGGTGTTCGGTTAATGCTCGGGGCGGGGTCGCGGGGAAGAGTGGGTGCTTGGATGGCGTATGGGTTGATGATTTCGAATTGGTTCAGAGCTGTTGGCTGGGGATGGGGAGGATGTTTTGTGTGATTTAGTCTGAGAAACCGTGGTTTGGCCATCTCCGAATCAGACCTCCAGAGGCACCAGGGCATTGTGGAGTCCTAAGTCAAGCTAATAATACGAGGAGAGGTACGAGGGATGCAATTAGAGATTATGTTTGAATAGGAGTAGTTGGAAAGTAGCTATTGAAGTGCCTGAACCGTGACTTGAGGCTCTTGATGGGTTTCAACTCTAGCCTACCCCAATTTGCGTGGGACTTATGTTGTCGTTGTTGTTGTTGAAACCGTGGTTCCCTGATAATCAGCATGTGCAGATTATTGCTAGCAAAGTACTAGAGCCATGCCTTTTGGGCTGCCTGATTTGCGTCGATTTGGTTACTCCCCACATGCAAGTTCGTAAGAGATTTGTGGGTTGGATTTGTCTGTTCCGTTTTGTAGTTCAGCGAATTTATTGACGGACCAGTGAAGCAATGATTCACAGAAACCCATTGCTTCTATGGAAATGTATGTCTGATGGTAGTACCAACAAACCATGCGTTCGTTAGTGCCCTTTTTGAGGATTGAAGACATTGAACTTGCCCGGATCCTGGATCCTGCATGTAGATATACTTGATGTTGTTGGACTGCCAGCTTTTGCTAGTTTGTGTTTATTAAGAACAATATTTTGTAAACAATCTAGAATAGGGAATTCAGACCAGCCTGCTGGCCACCGTGAGAAGATTGTATCGATTCATTGCTTAGTGTGCTACTTCGTGTTCATTTTCAGTTATGTGTCTATGAAGTACGAACGAACCTATGGCATCTAAACTTTGTGTCAACCAAACATTGCCAGTGCTGAGGAGTTACTAACCACCAATTGCAATGTACCTGCACTAAGTAACTTAGGATGGCTATATATGTTATCCTTCTCTTATAAGGTGTATATTATCTTTATATATTTTTTTCTGCAAAGTCACTCTTACGCAAGATATTATGCTTTTTAACTGTTGGTCTACTTACTGTGTCTGCATTTTGTAATGTTTCAAAACAATGTGCAGCGTGTCAAAGTATACTGTTTAACTAACGACGGGCAGTGGGATGACCAGGGAACAGGCCACATAACAATTGACTATATTGAGGTATGGTCAACTCTTGACTCATATCTCCTGTGAACATTCTCTAAAATGATAACTGCAATATTTCGTCTCATATTGTATCGGTAAATTAGTTTCTGTTGATATTATTTTTGCTTCCACTATCATGTGATGATGTAAACATTGCTTCACACATGTAACTGGATTTGATTTCCTCTCTGATTAACCTTTTCTGTTTTATATTTTCCATTTGAGTGGTATGTATCCTGCTAAGGTCTTGACGGCATGGTCATCATGCTATTTTATTTTTCTTAGAAAAAGATTATCATCCTATTTTCTAATTTGACCAGATACAATGGAATTATTTTTTTTCCTTGCATAATTTTTGGGCCATTATATTTGCTCCATTGACTCTTGTTATATGTTTAGATCTGATTTCGAAATGCTGCTCATGGCATTACCCTGTTACGTGGTTTGGTTTGCGAATAGTTCTTTAGATAGCTATTATTCCCTTCTGTCACAGATACTGATACTGTCATACTGATGTTTTGGACAACAATACAATCTCCAAATTGACTACTTATTTGTATTAGATTATCTGTACTATAGACTTATAATATTATGAAGGTACTTTCAAGGCAAATCTACACATATAACCTTATTTTAAAGCTACATATTGTAAAATATATTGCTAGTCAAAGGTTCAAAAGTTTGACTGGAACCTTGTCCAAAACATCAATTATTTTTGACTCAACAGAGTAAAAAAAAAATGAAAAGGACTTTAGCAAAAAAAGTAAGAGATGAAGCAATTTCCTAGGATGATTTTGTACAATACAATTGACAAATGACAACTAGCCATAGCACATTACAGATTTTTTTTGGGTATATAGTGCCTTGATTTTTGACTCATTGCTATTGGGGGTTTAGCTTTTCAGTCTTTTTCATATCTAGGGGTCAAAAGAAATTGCTCTGGCTGTCGTGGATGAGGTGGATAATGACACGCTACTACTTCACCATATTACTTCGGATAATATCTACCAGAAACAAGACAGTAAGATGGTGTTCTATTCTTTTAATTGTGGGCGTTTTTCCTTGCCCTGATAGACTAATGCACATGTCCATTTTTGTTGGTAGAAACAATTATCTCATGGAAGGATCCTGAAAAAGAACTAGATTTACTGCTGAGCTTTCAAGAAGCTGAAGGATGCAGATATATATGGTAACTCAGTGATTAATGAATATTGCTGTGCCCTGTGCCCCCTTATATGCTTACACATGTCTTTACATTATGGTAATTTATGCAGGCAGAACATAAATTACTTACAGCAAAAGCTACAATCTGGTGACCTTGGCTGTGAGTTTGCTAAACATACTGTGTATTTTTTTACTCTTCTGTTGCCCTAGTGTGCTCTTTTTTATTTTCCATGGCATCTCAAGTCTTTCCATGTCCAACATTTGAATCCCTAGAAGTTTCTAGTGGTTCATTGTTACATGGTACGGCAGGTCGGTAACTAGTTGTTTCTGCCTGTCCCTGCATGTACTTGCACATTGCTTTGCACTAATTTCAGATCAAAGTGATTTAACAATCCATATTTGTTTGCTTCGTTTGTTTTTATTAATTTATTTAATGGCCTTGATAAAGTTGTTTGATTGTGATCAGGAACAATGCCCAAAGGTTCAAATATGAAATTCTGATTATCTGACAGCCAATGCCTTAATGTCCTTAAATTCTTATTCCTCTGTTTGGCTTTATGATGGTTTTATCGAAAGCATTTTGTTCCCAGCTGTGGATCCAGCTGTTAGTTGGAAGTATCTTTTCTGGATCTGTAACAGCAAAATTCTTTTTCTGGATCTGTAACAGCAAAATTCTGCTAGTATTACCTTACCTTAAGGGGAAATACTTCATGTATAACCCACTTGTATAACTCCAGTACAACCAATGTGCGTTTAGCCCATTGATTCTTAAGTAATCCATCACTCAATTGATTTGAGCCCTTTGATCCTCTGGATGTGATGAGAGTTACAAATGAGTTCTATGTATAACAGTGCTCTTCTGTCAAATAACCAGATTCCACATCACACCCCAGCATAGCACAGGACCGCAACCACCAACTAGCCCATAATATCATTCTCATCTTTATTCCTACAAGTCTGTAATTGTCTGGTGTATACTGGTCTGTAGCAATGCCATGATCAATTATCACTTTACCTGCAGATGGATTGAAGGATCTTCCTTCTCTTGAGCTGTCCAGCCTTCCTTTGCTTTTAAAGGTGTGAGAACAATTATTGTTATTTTCCTATTAATTCATATAATCTTTTTCTTATTTTGTGCATGTTTTGACAGGGAACTAGGGTTGTTTAGTTCAAATAAATAATTCCCAAGAGTTTTAGAGCAACCTATGCTTCGAAAAACATTCCTAATGTCTTCATGATGCTGAATATCGATATATCGTTTGGGTTGCTAACTTGCTATGGTAGTTGGGTGACAAGGGCTTTATATTTCACTTGAAGATGGTCTAAAGCATGGGCTCCAAAACATTGTCGGTAAAACTTTGGAAAATAGATGTCTACATATAATTTCAAGAGTAATATATGGTTTATATGCCTGAACCGTCGTGTAATTATGAATCATAATACATTTTACATTATGTATTGATTGTTGAAATGTTGTGAACTAAATGCCCAGACTGTATTGGAGTGGGGAACGAAGGATGGGACACGCGTTGCAGAGTTAATATCCCAAAATGTAAGTTATGAATTTATTTTTATGGTGGCATGGTGTTCCATTAAGCATGTTTATGTCCCTGTGGATAACTGACACATCTCAAATGGCATATGGCAAAGCACAGAGTATTTTGATAGCAGATTGCGGTAAGCGTCATTATATGGGGTGCAACATGGCTGTGTATATTGCCCCAAATATGAGGTTGGCCAGTAAATTTTGTAATAAAATGACACTTCTTGTTTTAGAAGTGTGAGCTACCAACTTATCAAGTGTTAGTCTTCTGTCCGTCGTGTAATAACCATGTAGAGGATGGTTTAATTATGATCTAAACTAATGTAATCCTGAAATGGTTTTGCATTGAAGGGCTGTTTTTCATGTTAAACGTCATAGCACGGAATTGTGGTCACTCTTTGTTTTGGGTGGAGGGAGTAGCAGTCTTCTATGGAGTACTTTACCTCTTTCTCAAATATAGGTACTAATTGTTATATGAGAATATGAAATTACTTCAGCACATTGCAGTTTATCAGGATAAGTCACTGGATTGTTATACGGAGTACTATTGTATTTTGTTCTGGCCCGGTTTCCTTGAACAATGGATAATTGTTTGGACAATGGAACAAATAAATTGCATCCTCCGCATCAGCTGATGCACACAATGAATTACCTTTCTTTATTACATCTCCACAGCCCAAGGCTGAAGCATTAAACAAAACAACAAGCTACACATTGCTTGAACATATCAGCCTCATTGTTTGAACTATTAACAATACATAGCTTGAAGTTTGAAATTTAGAGAAGTGATATATTTTTTTGTATGCATGCCTTGGTGTTTTTTGAACCCTTTTAATTTTTATATGTGTCATATGTAGCAGGATGAATTTTTCCCCAAGCTAGTGGACCTTTTCAGAACATGTGAGGGTTCAAGAAACATGGATGATCTCCACATGATCTTCAGACTAGTCAAGGGAATCAGTATGTAAAAACCTGTTAAACATGACCGTTGGTTATTTTAGATTGCAGCTCACATTATTTATTCTTTTGCAGTATCATTGAACAATCCTGACATATTTCACAAGATTTTCTCTGATGATTTTATCCTTGACATAATTGGGGCCCTTGAGTGTAAGCACTGTACAACTCATTGTGCCCCACCTCAGCAGTTTTAAGAAATTGTGCTGTGTCCATTTTAATTGAAACTTTTACTGTTAGAGGAGTCAAGGGCCTATTGGGCCTTAGCCCATTAGGGTTAATTAGTCGCTTGCTTAGGGGCCAAGTCAGACCTCTCTATATAATGGGAGGAGATGTATCAATCTAATCAAGCAAGAGATTAGAAGGAAATCCCTTCTCTCTTGTCGGCCGCGGGGAGTCAGACCTCTCTATATAATGGGAGGAGATGTATCAATCTAATCAAGTAAGAGATTAGAAGGAAATCCCTTCTCTCTTGCCGGCCGCGGGGCTTCTCTCTTGCCGGCCGCGGGCGAAGCCCCGTGGCCGGCCTCCCCCAGCGCCCTTGCAGCCCTAGCCGCCGGCCCATGAACAGTACCCGCGGTACTGTAGCGCCGTGGGTTCTGTAGCGCGTCAGCCGCCGTCGCTCCCCTCGACTCTCTCCTCTCAATCCTAGCAGCCACATAACATCTGGTATCAGAGACCATGGCCGGATCCTACGCCGCCGTGCCCTTCTCCACACCGCTCGGCGCACATCCCTGGGCTGCGCCAGCCCTGTTCTCCGCAGCGCCGCCGGCCGGATCCTACGCCGCCGTGCCCTTCTCCACACCGCTCGGCGCACATCCCTAGGCTGCGCCAGCCCTGTTCTCCGCAGCGCCGCCGGCCGGATCCTACGCCGCCATGCCCATCTCCACGCCGCTCGGCACACATCCTTGGGCTGCGCTGGCCCTGTTCTCCGCAGCACCGCCGGCCCTGTCCTCCGCAGCTCCGCCCGTGTTCACCACCGCCACAGCCACTGTGGCGCCCTTGCCTGCGCAGCAGCCTGCACCTTCCACAGGTGCCTTCGGTGAGTGGATGGCGACCTTCGACCACCTGCAGCGCCAGATGGACGTCCTCGCGACCCTCGTCCATAACATTGAAGCACAGTCGGTGTCGGTGCCGAGCAGCAGTCCCGCGCTGCTTTCCACCTCTCCTTCACTGATCCCGTCGTTCACCACCCCCAGCCCCGTGCCGTCACAGCAGGACAGCGATGGCGTCTTTTACGGGGGCGTGGATGGCATCCAGGCATCGGCGGCGCAGCTGCAGGCGGTGGCGCATTGCCTCCTAGCGCGCCGGCAGGGACGACAACACCCCATCTTCAAGCGGCGGCGGCCAGTCGTCCCTACAGCAGCAGCCTTGCAGCTCACGGAGAGGAAGGCGATTGCGCGGGCAAGTGCCTGCAAGGTGTTTGCGGCGGTGCGGCTGCAGGCTGCGGCGCGTGGCCTCCTAGCGCGCCGGCGGCTGCAGAAGATGCGCTCACCTATGCACGAGGCGACCTTGGCGGCGGTCGACCTCAGCATAGGGGAGCGCGACCTAGCATGGTCGGTCGATCTCGCCTGGTCGGACGGCCACCAGCAACCGCGCCAACCTGCTGTTGTCTTCAGGCGCAAGCATGGTGTTTTTTCCGTGGGCGGCGAACTCCAACTCTGCGGCACCAGCGATATGGGAGCAGCTTCCCTCCTTGTCACCAGCGGGGACGCACTGCCTAGCGCCATCGCATTCCGCCACCGTCCGCCACGAGCACGTCTCCGCTGGTTGCTGTTGCCACCAATTCTAGGTGGCCATACCCGTGCACCCCTCTCGTTCCGATGGTCTCCATGGGATCCAGGTGGCTACACATGTGCTGGTCCAGCAAGCGGAGGGTGCCCGCCGTATCTTCAGGAGTCAAAAATAAAGAGTCGTAGTCTTCTTCAGGTCAATAAAATAAGCTGAGATGTAAAAGGCTTATTTTTAGGTGTTAGGGTTGTGTCTAGTGGAGGCATCGTTAATGTCATCGTTAGATTGCAGCTCGAGGACGAGCTGCATGTCCATGTGGGGTGTAGTGTTAGAGGAGTCAAGGGCCTATTGGGCCTTAGCCCATTAGGGTTAATTAGTCGCTTGCTTAGGGGCCAAGTCAGACCTCTCTATATAATGGGAGGAGATGTATCAATCTAATCAAGCAAGAGATTAGAAGGAAATCCCTTCTCTCTTGTCGGCCGTGGGGCTTGCAGCCCTAGCCGCCGCCCATGAACAGTACCCGCGGTACTGTAGCGCCGCGGGTTCTGTAGCGCGTCAGCCGCCGTCGCTCCCCTCGACTCTCTCCTCTCAATCCTAGCAGCCACATAACATTTACACTATCACATATTCACATACCTATAAAATTGCATGCATTGTTCTTTATAATGCTTTCTTGTGCGAGCAGATGATCCAGAGGTTCCCAATGTGCAGAGTCATCGTGAATTCGTGCAGAATCAAACCCTCAATGAGGTAATGTAGTTCTTATGCATATTAGCCCGAGCCTGATTGAGATATATTTCTTATTTGTGTGAACTTTTTTTTCACATAGGCCATACACATTGGAAATGTTTCTGTGGCCTCAAAGATTCGTCAAACATACATAATAGGTTATATAAAGGTCAGCCATACCCCACTTTGCCCCTCCCTACTTGGAGTTTATTTATCTTTTAGCTATCTTTTGTGCTCAACCATTTCAAATTGTGGAATGCTTGCTACTGGCAGGATGTTATATTACTGAATGCACTGGATGGTCCTACTGTGTCAAGCCTGAACTCAATTATTGAGTGGAACAAGCCTTTTGTTAGTGTTTCAACACTTCAAGTTTTCACATGCTTCAAATCAAAATTTTCTTTTGCCAATTGAATTATATAATCCGTCTGTAGGTTGTTTCTGTACTAAAGGATGATGCTTCTTTTATCCAAGATCTGATTGCAAGGATAACATCTTCGAATACCTCTGCTGAATCAAAAGGCAAACTGGTGAGACTAGTATCGTGTTCTACTGCCTTTTCATTTTCCGTATTGAGACATTACCTTCTTTACAAGAATCTTATGTTATATTTGTTAGACATAATAATTATTGATTTAGCATATTATGAATTAACAATGATTTTCTCAGAAGAAATTTCAATTTGCTATTATACTGCTGCAAAAGGGAAAAAGTTTCTTTTTGTAAATTGTTAGTCATGCATGATTGACTGCTTGTCTTGTGGTGATGTTACTTGTTAGTACATGATGAGCAATGCCATATTGATTTTCTTGTTTGTTTCTTGACAACTAGGATAAATTTTACATTGAACTTTTGTAATGTTTACTTAACTCCATGTGTACTACCAAGGACGGAACTCAGTTGAGGCGAAACTGGGCTCCCGCCCCTGCTTGCCTGCGACAAAATTGTGAAGAGACAGTTAGCTCCCTAGCCTATCAGTTAATAAGCTTAACAGATAAAACCTGTCACACCAGGACCTATTTTGTCATGATGCCTAGCTGCTTCTTGTACACAGTTCTCAGGTGCAACAGTCATACCAGCTGTTCATAGGTTCTGCACAAAATACAGGCTGCATGGAGTAGCAAGCCAGCGACATGTCACCAGTTGGCACAATACTCGGTTGTCAGGCGCCACCAAGATTCTTTATTTTCATGAACACACATGCTGTAGTGCTTACTATAGAGATTAAGACAATAATGTTTATTAGTGGATTAGCCTCCCCTTGATATTCGGTCACACACTCATGCTCCGCCACTGTGTACTACCTACACGAGCCATTTTTACGATTTTTTAAACACTGCAACATGCTGAATTGGCTAATGGTAATGAATATACTGGAAACCTTGGACGTGAAATCTGCACTCATATCAGCAGGTCTCTACCTTACTGTTCCAAAAAAAAGAGAAGTATTTGTGGAGTGACCTAAAAAGGCAACAACATGCAATTATATAAAAGTAGGGATATCTACATTCATGTCTATGCAACTCATGGACAAAAACCTATCACCCGTCAATTGATGAGAAAAATGTTAGCATGGGCCAAAATTCTAAACCATGGTAGTCTTGCATCAATACTGTTGATAGAAACTAGTATCAACAAAGTTTAAACAAAAGACAAAACTGAGTTGAGTCATACCTCAAATCAGGTCAAGTGCGGTGTTATGTTTGGTGTATGAGTTGCATAGACATGAAATGTAGTTATTCTGTACTATTGTGGATGCATATCGACCGTTGCCACTTTAGCTCACTACACAAATATTTTTGGGAGAATGGCGTTCTTGCCCTTGTCCAGTATTTTAATTGTGATTTTGCCCCTCTTTTTTTAACTTTGTGATTTTACCCTCGCTTTTTTCAAACGAAGCTCTCGTCTACCCCTGCTTTGTAACACCGTCTAAAATGCTGGGATTAAATGGTAAAAAAAAAAGAAAAAGAAAAGACACCTACATGAAAAGACAATGATACCCCTCAGTCCTTTCTCCTTTCTCACCCGTTCGCTTGACCCGTTCCTGACGAGAAATCGCGGCTCGTAGATGGTTTTGCGGCCTGGCAGCGGCGCAGCTCCTCCTCCCTCCTTCCCGCTCCCCCCCCTCCGGCGTGGCTCATCCTCCCTCCTTCCCGCTCCCCCCCCGGCGCGTCTCCTCCTCCTCCCTCCGCCACACTCCGGCGGCGCGGCTCGCGTGTTAGGGTTTGGGGAGTACCGGCGGCGGCGCGAGTACTGGCGGCGGCGCAGCTCATCCTCACTCCGCCCCGCTCCTCCCCAGGCTTGCGCCCGCAGTGGCTGGGGCGTCGCGTGGCCTGTGGCGGGCTCTGCCCCGACCCCTCCCCCTGGCTCGCGCCCGCTGCGTTGGGGCCTCGCGGGTGCACGCCGCCCACCTTCCTCGTCTTCTTCCTCCTGCTGGCCGTCGCTACTTCGGCGACGGACATCATCCTCCCCGGCGTGGGCATCTCTGGGAACCAGACACTAGTGTCCAAGAACGGCGACTTCGAGCTGGGATTCTTCGCCCCGGGCTCTGGCATCCACCACTTCCTGGGCGTCCGCTTCAAGAGGATGCCGAGCACCAGCCCCACGTTCTGGGTCGGGGACAGGGTCGTCATCTCTGACCTCTCCGCCGCCGCGCTGGAGGTCTTCGCCGGCAGCGTGTGCATCACGGAGGCCGGGTCTACCCTCTGGTCTTCGCCCGTGGCTGGGGACACGCCGGGCGCCCCACCGCCCGCCGCCGCCGCGGTGCTCCTCGGCAACGGCAACCTGGTGGTGAGGGACCAGACCAACGCCTCGTGGGTCCTGTGGTAGAGCTTCGATTCCCCCGGCGACTCGCTGCTCCCCGGCGCCAGGCTCGGGCTCGCCGGCGACACGGGGGCCAACGTCTCGTTGACGTACAAGGATTACTCGCACAATGGCAGCGTCAGCGTCGACCGGAGCAGGAGGAATGGGTTCGTGCTCACCACCGATGGGCATCCCAGCCTGGGCACCTTCCCAGATTGGATGGTGACATGACCAGACAATGGCAGCTCACTGGTGCTGAATCCTCTGGACAATCCTAATCTGACCGAGTTCTTGCAGTTCCACCTGGGGCAAGTCAGCTTGATGCGGTGGTCAGAGGATTCTGCAGTGGCAAATAGCAGTGGCTGGGTAGCTCGTTGGACCTTCCCTTCAGATTGCAAATCCAGTGGCTTCTTCTGTGGCAATTTCGGTGCTTGCACGAGCAATGGCAGATGCAATTGCATCGATGGATTTGAGCCTTCCTATCCAACTGAGTGGAGCCCCGGATCCTTTGCTACTGGTTGCTCGAGACCGAGATCTCTTCCATTGAGCTGCGAGACGAATGGCCAGACTGAACATGATGACTCTTTTATCCTGCTGGACAAGCTGCAGGGGCTCCCTTATGATTCTCAGAATGATTTAGCAGGAAGTGATGAAGATTGCAAGCCTGTCTCAGCAAATGCTACTGTGTCGCGTATGTGTATGACTCCGGATGCAAGCTGTGGTACTACAACCTGTACAACCTGAGTTTTGCTTCTAGACCTCCATACAGCAAGGTTTATGTTCGTTGGGGCTCCAAACTCAGGGCCAAAAATATAGCAAAGGTGCTGCCAAAATTTTGAATATTTATCAATATTAAATCTGAGTTCAAATAATTGCAAGTTGTGCCAAATATGTTTGACCAAATTTAATCAATTGTCAGCATACAATAAAAAAGTATAATTCCAAATCAGGGTAAAATCACAATTAGGCATAACAAACAGAGGCAAAATCGCATGGGCATTCATGTCCTTTTGTACAAAGTTTAACACCGTTAGGGGTGGATGACGGAGCAGGGGCAAACTGGTGCTTCGTGAATGGCACAGTAGGGGTAAATTCACAAAGTCAAAAAAATAGGGGCAAAATCACAATTTCGATACAAAACAAGGGTACAAACGCAAGAGCCCCAATATTTTTATAGGAATAATGAGTGAGAACCCTACTGAATATGTAGTAGAAACTGTACAGACCAAACTTTTATAAAGGTATGGGTTGGAACCTAATACTTATCTGAAATAAAACTAGCAGAGAAAGAGAAAGAAGGGTACAAGTAGTCATTTGTATTGGTATGACCTCTCATTTGTGATATGTTTGTGATCATGTTTATTAATGGTCATGCTGTCTACATTGACAAGATCCTGTTCTTTGTAGGTCCTGTTTTTGCGTGAGCTTTGCATTCTCAGCAAAAGTTTGGAGCCTAAGGGACAATCACAGCTGTCTAGGTTAGTGCTTACTCTTAAATTGAACACAAGTTATGATTGTGATGGCCAATTTTGACGTGTTGACGTGATCAAATACTGAAGAGTTATTTCTAGGATCAGTAAAAGGCAGGATTAGTATTTCATCTATCTCAGCCATGAATGCAGGAGGCTCACTGTCTACTAGCCATTCCATTTTATGTTAGAAGTTTAATTAGGATACTTCATACTGTATTCATAACCATAAACATGTCCTGACGTTCTGTAACTGGCTTTTATTTTCTTTTTTTGCCTTTTTCTCTTCTAATATAAATTACGGCAAATCTCTTGCTGTTCTTAAAAAAACATATTGTATTCATGAGGGGAACTCATTTACCTCTTGTCAGTATTGTTTCTCATGCTCTTTGATGCACTATTGAAAATGGGTGGATCAGAATGCAGGCAATTTTCCAATGACACAGCATTCAAGTACAATTTGTTTTGACATCGACGGTCATCAAACTTTTTTGTATCACTTTAATCATATTTTTTCTCCTTTGTCTAGGGATCTCATTGATAAAGGTGCGTTCAACATAATTTCTGATGTGCTTCAGAGTCAGGATAAAGAACTCTTTTCAGCTGGGTAACCTATAGAGCAATCGACGGATTCTTTGCTCTTCTTTGTTTAAACCTATTCCTTTTTGTCCCTCTGATTGCACTATTTGTTTGGGAAATGCAGGGCAAACATACTTGTGTATTTTGTTGATCTGCATCCTGACTTAGTTAGAACATTTATTGCCAATCATGAAGAGAACTACCTAGAAGGCAATTCTCTTCTTGAGTTTCTGGTAAGTTTGCACTCTTTATTTTGAATTAATTGTACAACATTCATATGTGCTTTTAGTCCAAGTAGCGAATTGTATTTCTAGAATCATCTATTGCTATGTGTATTTCTTCTTGTTTTCTCGAACACTTCTTCTGCAGAGTTGTTTTTCTTTTAGGAGAATTGCACTGTATAGATATTCTATCCTTTGGTCATTACATTTTTGCTGTCTGGGCTTTTGTTGGTCCCTGTTGAGCTTGAACATGAATTGCTTGCCCGTTCTCCTTTTGTCCTTCAACTTTATGTGAATTCGTCTCCTATTGATGTTTGTTGTAGCCATTGCCAATAACTGCATGATTTGACAGTTGGCACTGTGATGTACATCTGCTTCAAATTACGATAGACTCATGCAATGGTTTCTTTAATTGGTAGCCATGAATAGAAGCTTATGTTTACCTTATGTTCCTTTTGTTATGTGCCTTGGTAGTTGAACTATCAACTTAAGTAACCGATGGCTGAGTTGTTTTTTCTCTACTGCAGGCATTGCTTACTGTTCTCAAAATAATGTTTAGTAGCATTGAGCATTTGTCATTCTGATTAAATTACATGGATATCTATCATCACTGCCTCGTCTAGCAATATATATTTATGGTTTTCTCAAATTCAGGTTCAAGGGATGATAATTGACTCTGCTGAGGAAATGCTCTATCAGTCTTGTCTAAAGATATTGTTGGGTTCTTCCGATACGATATTGTTGGGTTCTTCCGATACAACTACAAATCATGTAAGATGCATAATCGAATATGATTTACTTCTTCTGTTACTTTGATGTAAAATGTGATGACTGGACAGTAATTCTTTTTGGACTAAGAATGTTAGGCACCTATAGGATAGTGAAACTATTTTTAGAAAAGGAAAATAGTGTATTTGCCATATTATTGCTAGTTTTCTATCCTCATTTTGATTTGATTTTGGATGCATATGAGTAGCTTTATGATAAATTCAAATATTAAAGTTTGGATTGCTGGTATTCAATGAGATTGCATTGGTGTGAAGGTCTTCTTTTTCTTCTGTTGCAGCAAGATGTTGTTCTTCAGGTTTTCTTTGACAAGCATATTCAAAAATTGATTGACGTAATAGCTTCGTCCTGCGCTCCAAAGGGCATTGCCAGATCAACGTCAGGTTCAGCTGGTGTTCGCACAATGGTTGAACAGCATTCTGCTAAGCCTGAAACATTGCTGAAAATTTGTGAGCTTTTATCCTTCTGTGCACTTCATCATACAAACAGGATGAAGTAATCCTCTATCCAAAAGCTTCTCTTTTCCCTGTTTTCTCATTCAGTCGTGCTGTTGCTTTTCTGTGTTACCATTTTTTTTTTGTTTCTTTGCTAAAACAAAGCTCTTGATGTTGCAGGATATTTTTTGCAACCAATGCAATGGAGAAAGTTCTTACTTTAACCCATCGGAGAGAGAAGGTTTTGGTTGTGGCAGCTGTCCAATTCGTTCGGACTATAATTGGCAGAAAGGTAAGAAATTTACTTTGTTCCATGAAGTAGGTCACGTTGCAGCATTGAAGGCTCATGTTGCATTATGACAGGAATAATCAAAATTCAAAATAAAAAACTTTGTTCTTCAGTTGCACTACCACATTTTCCGGGGACCAGCAAGCATATTCTAATTGCCATGTTATTAAAATTTACCATATCGTCTTATGTTTGGTCTTGAGTTGACAAAATTGTCTTTGTTCTGTAGGATGACTTTCTTGTTGACCGTGTTATCAAGCTGAACTTGTTGAAGCCAGTTATTAAGGCATTTGATGAAAATGGCAATAGAGACAACATGCTACAATCTGTGATCCTTGAACTGTTGGAGTACATAAGAAAGGTATGTACTGGAGCTGTTTGCTTATTTGCAAATCACGATTCAGCATGCTACGTCATTTGATGGTTTTTTGTGTGCAGGAAAATCTTGAGCCCCTTATTGAATATGTTGCTGAGTCTTTTTGGGACCAACTTGTGAAGTTTGAACGATTGCAGAGTATTCAGGCCTTCAAACTTAAGTACCTCCTCATGTCAATAAAATCTGATGTTCCAGAAAAGGCAAGTAACTTATTTGCTCCTTATTTTGCTTGTATGCAACGACAACTTTTGCCGACCAGAGGTAGTATACTAGTATGCTTGATAAATGAAACTCGAGTATATCACATTGTCATTATCAATCAACCTTATGAATATTAAGCTATTTGAAGGATGATTGTACTTCTGTACTTAGCTAAATGAAACCATTTATATTTAATTGTGGCTTAGGGTGCTATGTACTACTATAGAGTCAGGCAATGATTGATTGGCCTGTGTTCTTGTTAGATTGTGGAGAGTGCAGAAACAACGCAAAGTACTGGTGTGGTTGACACGAGAAAGAAAGCAGATGAAAGAGGTGCTGATAAGGAACAGGAAGGTTATTTTAATAAGGATAGGTTTGTTTGTTTCATTTTTCTTGTCTGCTGCCTATTTTATGTTGGTGGCCCAATGAAGTTTGGGATTCCATTGTTAACTTAACCAAACATGAAATTCCTTTTCTTTTCCCTTTTAGTGACAGAGTAGATTCTTCTACACCAACAATGCATTCACAGGAGCAATCTATCCCGGCAAGGTATCTCAAATCTTCTGCAAGTGCAGATGGATGTCCAGTTCACTTTGCATCTAACATTTATTTGCTAGCTTTTGCTGGTTACAACAACAACAACAACAACAAAGCCTTTAAGTCCCAAACAAGTTGGGGTAGGCTAGAGTGTTGTTTTCACTGCACTATCTGTAGTTTCTGAACTTTGATCCATACTTTGTATCTTGTATCTCACTGATATTTTGTTATTTCTTCTGGCATGAATCTGGTGGGCTTGCGGATTGTGATATTGATGATAAATATTCGATCCACCTCCCAGAAAGCCTGTTAATGCTGATGAAGCCCAAGTGGTGGGGAACAATCCAGATGGTGGCAGACATTCACCTCACAAAAAGCTAAAGAGTGTTGCTTCAGCCTCGCCTTCTAGAAGCACGAAAAGTTCTGAAGGCAGTGGTGAAGGGGATGTAAGCCGAGGCTCTTAGAATCAACAACGTGCCCCAGAAACTTTGGATCTGTGCATCAAAAGGGAGAGGACTGCAATGAAGCTGCAGGGGATTTGTCTCCCAAGATGGTTCCTAGATACAACAAAACCAATTGATGCAGAGCCTCAGTGAGGTCATACTATTGTTTTTTTTTTCACGTTAGACTTCAACCCGCCGTTGCTTATGATGAAATTGAGAGTACACGTCTAAACTTGGAACCAGCGAGAAGTGATCGGATGTGCAGTTGTGTTCATCTCCGACTTCAACTTTGGCTGAGTTGTGAACATGTACAGTTAATCCCCGACAGAAGGATTGGAAGTTGAGTATGAACTCGTTTTGTGCAGCATTATAGAAGGAAAGCTCATCCTAGTTTCATTGAATTAACGTAGCAAGCAATAGGGGCGAAAAATGCACGCCCCCTGCTCGAAATTGTTTCCTCTGGGGCCATTGGCTAAGCTGTTACTGTTGTAGAAGTAGAAGGTCAGGTTAGTTTGGCGTCAGTAGCATTGTGATTTGTTGATTCGTGGATATGGCATGATGAAAAATCTAACTGAGGCATTGTTTGGCTGGACTCTAATAATCGGGGATGGAAAACTAGTTCATTTTTCATGGATCGTGGTGGATTGAAGTGCAGCCAAATAAGCCCTGAGGGCACAAGAATGTTAGCCACCTTCCATGGTCAGAAAGCAAACCTGACGGATGACGATTTTCAGTGTTGTGTTATTCTTTCTTTCGTGAGCAGGTTAAGATCATATTTAGAAAACTAAAATTTTCTCCAAATCTTGTAGGAATTGAAATGTTCCATGGCGAAATGCTGGAATTTCTTTAGGAACCAGTCTCAGGTTAGGCTTGTCACTTCTCTAGGAGGCAGCAGATCAGCATGTTCGCTTCGCAGCATACCGAGCATATTCAAGGGTAAGATAAGAGGGCCGGACATGAATAAGCCTCCAACTCTGGTGGTCTGGCATCACTGGAACTAGGCACCGATCGACACCATTGCTTGTTACATTGTTGCAAGCTACACACACGACGATTATTCTTACTGACTGATCACCGCAAGTTCAAGAGGCGGCAAGCTACATACACGACGATTATTCTTACTGACTGATGACCGCAAGTTCAAGAGGCGGCTCGCCGCGACAGCCGGCGCCTTTGCCATGGAACGGCAGCAGCATGCTAGCATGCATTGATCATCAGATGATCAGAGGTGGTCGAAGATGATGCCACCGTGCGCGGCGAAGAAGGGCGCGAAGACGAGCGACTCCACGGCCATGAGCTTGATGAGGATGTTGAGGGACGGGCCGGAGGTGTCCTTGAGCGGGTCGCCGATGGTGTCTCCGATCACCGCCGCCTTGTGCGCCTCCGATCCCTTGGGCCCCAGCGACCTCGCCTCCTCCGACATGCCGGCCTGCAATGCATGCAGGAGAGTCAGCCAACGGATATAATGATGCCAGCCGCATCATAACAGGTCAACCTGCTGCATTGAGATGAGAGGGATATATAGATGTTCATTCTAGCTACGACCTCGATGTACTTCTTGGCGTTGTCCCATGCACCCCCGCTGTTGGAGGCAGAGATGGCGACCTGGACGCCGGAGACGAGTGCGCCAGCGAGAAGCCCCGCGAGCGTCTCGACCCCAAAGAGCGTGCCGGCGACCAGCGGGCTGAGCATGACGAGCGCGCCGGGCGCCATCATCTTCTTGAGCGACGCGTCGGTGGAGATCCTGACGCAGGTGGCGTAGTCCGGCACGGCGAGGCCCTCGGCGAGGCCCGGGATCGTGTCGAACTGGCGGCGCACCTCCTCCACCATCCGCAGCGCGGCGCTGCCGACGCTCCGCATCGTCATGGCCGAGAACCAGTAGGGGAGCATGGCGCCGACGAGGAGCCCCACGAACACGCGCGGGCTCAGCACGTCCACTGCCGTGATCCCGGCGCGGCTGACGTACGCGCCGAACAGCGCCAGCGACACCAGCGCCGCGGAGCCGATGGCGAACCCCTTGCCGATGGCGGCCGTGGTGTTGCCCGCGGCGTCGAGCGCGTCCGTCCGCTCCCGGACCCGGCGCGGCATCCCGGCCATCTCCGCGATCCCGCCGGCGTTGTCGCTGATGGGCCCGTACGCGTCGATGGCCAGCCCCGTGGCGATGGTGCTCAGCATCCCCAGCGCCGCCAGCGCGATGCCGTACATGGCCGCCAGGCGGAAGCTGGCGTAGATGGCCGCCGCGATGGCCAGGATGGGCACGATCACCGACTTGTACCCCACCGCCAGGCCGAAGATGACGTTCGTCGCCGCGCCCGTCCTGCACGACCTCGCCACCGCCTGCACCGGCCCGTACGCGTTGCTCGTGAAGTACTCGGTGACGTAGCCGATCACCAGCCCCGCCCACAGACCGGCCGACACGCAGATGAACAGGTGCCAGTTCTTGACGTGCTTGTCGTTGCCGAAGTCGAAGAGGGTGAAGCTGGGCGGCAGGGCGAGGAAAGTGACGGCGGCGACGCCGGCGGTCATGAGCACGGTGGAGATGAGGATCTGCCGCTTGAGCGCCGGCCCGACCTCGTCGGACTCTTTCACCTCGGTGACGTCGGTGGCGACGACGGTGGTGATCGCGCACACGAGCAGGCCCACGGCGCTGATGAGCAGCGGGTACATCATCGCCGTGAGGTCGTGCTCCGCCCCGAAGGAGGAGATGGAGGCCACGAAGAGCGCGGCGCAGGACGACTCCGCGTACGACCCGAACAGGTCCGACCCCATCCCGGCGATGTCGCCGACGTTGTCCCCCACGTTGTCGGCGATCACCTGCACAATTCTCATCATCACACATACGGCACGGCATCACGTACATTGTGGACGACCATGCTGCTCACACATACTACGTGTAGGAAAAGCATGTGCAAACACACCGACCCTCATTTGTAACTGACGTCATATATACCAGTAGTAATTATCTCTAGCAGAAAAGAAAAAGAAAAAAAAACAAAACACGAGTAGTCGGTGCATGCAACGGTGATCGATTTTTGCTTTGAGATACGTGTAGGACATGATGAAGCAAAGCAAAGCAAGCAGCCAGCAGGACGTTGCATGCAGAGAGCGTGACAGTGACGTGCGCGCGTACCGCGGGGTTGCGAGGGTCGTCCTCGGGGATGTTGCGCTCGACCTTGCCGACGAGGTCGGCGCCGACGTCAGCGGCCTTGGTGTAGATGCCGCCGCCGACCCGGCCGAACAGGGCGACGGAGGACCCGCCGAGGCCGTATCCGGTGATGGACTCGTACAGCCCGCCCCAGTCGTCGCCGTAGTAGAGGCCGAAGAGGTTGACGGCGGCGTAGAGCACGAGCAGCGCGCTGGAGGCGAGGAGGAAGCCCATGGCGGCGCCCGACCGGAACGCGGCGGCGAAGGCGCGCCCCACGCCGTGGCGGGCCTCCAGCGCCGTGCGCGCGTTCGCGAACGTGGCCACGCGCATGCCCAGGTAACCCGACAGCACGGACGTCGCTGCGCCCAGCAGGAACGCCACCGCGCTGAACGCCGCGTTCGCCAACGCCGGCCGGCACTCCCGCGACGGGTCGTACGCGCACGGCGACGGCCGCGCGCTGAACCGCTCCGCCGACCCCAGGAACACGAAGATCACCGCCGCGAACGCCGCCGTGAACGCGGCCAGGTACTTGTACTCCGTGAGCAGGAACGACGTGGCGCCGATGGAGATGGCGCGCTGGATCTCGGCGCACCGGGCCTCCACGAGCAGGTAGTCCATGCCGTCCTCCTCATCCCCCTCCTCCTCCTCCCCCCGCACGCCGCGGCCGTGCTTACTGCCTTCGCCGCCACCGCCGCTGCCCTCGCCGGCGTGCGAAGGCACGGGGACTCTGGCCACCACGTACCACTGCAGCATCGCGAAGGCGATGCCAATCAACGCCGCCACCGGGATGAGCGCCTCAACCGCCGCGGTGCCGAGGACAGCCATGGCTGCACACGCCCTCAAGCTCACCAAAGCCTTTTTGCTCTTTGAGCTCCGATGTAGGGAGTTCTTGGGAAGATGTTGTGTAGGAGTGATGTGGGGGTTTAAAAAGAAGTGAAACGTTTGTATAGCAACTTACGGCAGCACACCTTGGTTTCAATGTGTATCACAGATCAGTCCTCCGATGAGACATTCTGATTTCTGAAGGTGAGCAACTACTGAGCATGATAATATCCTGCATTTTCAAGGACTTAAATGAAATAAACAGTCCTGCTGCTTACTTGCGTAGTGTGACCACCGAGTGGCAACCTTTCAAGGCCACCGTTTGTTGGAGACACAGTAACAGTAGGGGACTGTACGGTGAATGCTTCGTGCTGTGCTCACAATTTTGTTGCTTATGCAACAAATTTTGTCACTGCCACATGCTTTCTGGAGAAAAAGTAGCCTAACGTGTCTGCGAGATACCGGGCCTAGATTTCTCTACCGTTAGAACCACAAACCTATCTATGGTGCATGAAGGTGAGATGTTTTTTTGTTAAGACTTCGGACGGCAAGGGATGATGTATCACCTTCAAGAGCTCAAAGCTTTTAGGCACTAAACCCTCTCTACTACTCATTCACCAAAACAAGAGGGAATGAAACAGAATTCATGAACTCCTAAATAACATTGTTAAGGTATTTTCGTATCAGGTTACTGCAACCACGTATACATGGTACATACATGAACAATAATTGTCTCATGCATAACACTGGGGCGGCTTGGGATGAATCCATGATTTAAAGGGCGGGCATTCGGAGAAAAGCGTCGAATACGACAGAAGTCTCACCTACTTTCCTCTTAGCGTTTCTCTCCTAGACAGGTCATTATAGCTATCCTTATGTATGCATTCACATTTTCTCTGGGCCATAGAAGTTCCGTGGACTACCTTCTTTCTAGGCATCCGTTTCGAATACTAGAGAGTTCTACGTTGCATGTGGTCTGGCTAATGTTTGCCTAAACGGTCATGTAGCCCGTTTACACACGGTTAAACGCTACAGTGATATGCCATTTCTGTTTACTCGGCCGTTTATCCCGTCTAGTCGTCCCGTTTGCCTGTTTAAGCGTCTGTTTAGGTCGAATAATGACTAGATGGCAAATGACCAACTATTTACAGTTTAGTGTTTAGGATAACACTAGGTCTGGCTAACAAATCACTATAATCGTTCTTGTAATTTCTATTGATAGGATAACATTGCAAATTGGTAGCTCAGTTGGTTGGATTTTTTTGTGGTAGAACATATTCACTCGAATTCATAGAAGCTCTGTATGTATGCAATCACATTTTCTTCGGGTCATAGAAGTTCCGTAGACTACCTTCTTTCTAGCCATCCGTTTCAAGTACTAGAGAGTTCTTCGTGACAATATTTTAGTTTATTCAGGTGACTTCATGTTGCCATCCTTTTATGATATTTTAAACCTTTTTAGTTGGTCACATAAAGTTGGAGGAGTAATATGTACCTTGGAGGACCATGAAATGCCTATGCTTGTACGGTCATACTTCTAGAACACTTTTATGGGTTCTCTGTAGAGTTCCTTTTCACCATTTCCAAACTATTGAAAATATGGAACTTTTAGCCTCTTTATATCTATGACCCTTTGAGCCACTCTGGAGTCTCCTACTCTATACTTAGTCTCCCAAAGCATATCCAGAGAGCTAAGAGCATTTGTTTCACCTAAATGGTATTTTGTTTGAATTTGGAGAACCACAAAACACATTTGAGTTAGTAATAGAAATTAATGGTAGCTATGCATGTGAATTCTGCCTTTTTTAAATTGTTAGAGGGTTAGCTCACCTAGAATGCCTTAAAATTTAGGACAATTTTCGAACGCTTAGATACCTTATATTAATGTAGGATGGAGAGAGCAATTCATAAGTTTGGAAACCATTGAAATAAAATAACTGAAAGTGTAATCAAGCCCTAATTATGGGTTTTGGTGATAATGACCACGCAATTAGAGAACTAATAAGATTTATCGAGATGATAAGTAGGAAATTTATGTTCGAGCATGCTACACGAAATGGAGGAGCCCCTAATTACAAATGTAGATGGCTTCAAATTCAAAGGATTTTTAAATTCTTTTATATTTTGAATTTGAGTATAGAAAAAGCCGTACTATAAAGGGGGACACAATGCTTAAGCTAATATATGCTACCAAGTGCTCAAACATACATATGCATCCTCAGATTTACAACCAAGACATTCTACACTTTACTCTTACCCTTGCTGTCTTGCGTGGTGCGGCACTACCACACTTGAAGAGAGGCACTGCCGCACTTGAGCCGCGGCACTGCTGTAACACCCCGGTGTTATGCCTGCATTTAGTCACTGCAAATCATGCATATCATGCATCATCAAGCATTCTAATCACACATGCCTAATCATGTAAATAACAATTGAAACACTGCTTTGAAACATTTGAAACATGTGTGAAACCTGAATATTGCATACCTTTGTTAGACTTGTTTTGCCCTAATTTTGCTTGCTAGGTTAGTAAAACATGGTTGGCTACTATTGTAAATCATCTAGGATTGTTTAGTTCAAATTTTTGGAGCAAGGTTGTATTCAAATTAATTCGAAATTTGGCTTCAAAAATAAATTCCCAAAAAATTAGGATTTTGAGTTAAACTTGGACTTTGAATTTACAATTCAAAATCTAGAAAGAATTTGGCTTTGGTCATAAAAGCAAAGTTGTAGAGAATTAAATTCTATCCAACTTTCATTTTTGGTACATTTTTAAAAGATGTCATTTTCTTGCTCAAAATAATATTTGAAAGATGGCATGTAAAAATTCCTTGAAAATACAAATGAAAAAGGCTTTTCCCTCCTTCGTGGGCCGCCGCCTCGCTTCTGGCCCACGACCGAAGCCGGCCCAGCCAGCCTCCCGCGCGCGCCTCGCCTCGCTCGGCCCAGCCCAGTGCCGCGCCGCGCCTGGCCTGCCTCCGCGGGCCTACCCGCTGACGCGCCGCGCCGCGCGTCCCGACCGCGACAGAGCTCGCCCGCCGCATGGCGGCCATGCGCCGTCGACGCCGCCGCACGTCGCAGCCGGCCTGCGCCCACGCCCACGCGCCCGCCTACACCTGCTGGTGCCGGTGCGCTCGCTGGCTCACTTCCGCGCTGCCTCGCCTCTCTGCAAGCACCGCGCGCCCGCAGCTCTGCCTCTCACCGCGCCACGCACCCACCGGCGAAATTCGCCGCGGCTCCTCCACCTCGGCCAGCCAGCACGCGCCCGCAGCTCTGCCTTGCCCTCCTTCAAGTTGTGCTCGTGTTTGCGCCGCCTGCCGAGCTCAGGTAGAGCCGTCTTAAAGCCTCGCCACGCCGGCCATGGCGCCGCCGTGCTCGGCCGCCATGGAAGGCCTCTTCCTTCTCTTCTCCAGCCCCGCCTAGCTACCCTATCGCATTCGCCATCTTCTCGCGCATCACATGCGCCCGCCAGCTTGCCCTGCCATGGCCGGAGATGGCCGCCGGCCTCGTGGCCGAGCCGCGCCGCCACGCCAGCGCAAGCGCCGGCGTAGCCCCTGCCTCAGCCGGCTAGGCCGAATGGCCGTGGGCCGACGCCCTGCTGGGCTATCTTTCCCCTCCCTTGCGCTTGGGCCGCGTAGGCCAAAAGCGGCCGTGGGCCAGCTGATTCCAGCGGGCTGGCCCAGTAGCGATTGAAGGAATTGTTTTCAATTTATTCTTTATTATTTGAAAATAGAAATGGTTTGCAAAATGTTTGGATACTCAAAGTTGCTCCAAATCTGTTGAAATAAATTTGTCTAGGTTCTTTATCATCAGATCTACTAGGGAAAATTATTGCATGTCATTTTTGAAATACTTTTCTGTAGAACTTTATTTAATCATGAATATTGCTGATAACTTGAAAAATATGTAGAAAAATCTATAGGCTTCAGAAAAATATGATTCCAAGTTTGTTAATCTTCTTATGTCATGTATTTCCTAGGAAAAATATGTTTCATGCATGTGTTGTGGGAAAATTTTGAGGTGTAGTTCAAGTACCTTTAATGGCTGATTTTTGTTATTTTAGCTAGAGAGCAAACTTTGTATAAAACATGCATGTGATAAATTTTGTACAGTCATTGTATGCTATGAAGAACATAGGAAAAATACTAACTCTGTTGTTTGACACTTTTCACAGTACAAAGTATTTTCATGTACAAAATCATGCCATAGCTTGTTATTTTTGTGTAGGCTAATCCCCTCATTCAAATATCATGAAAATCTGTTAGTAAACTACTTAGGCTAGTACTATGCTGTAGTAATTTTCTAAGATTTTTCTAAGCAAGAAAAATAGAGATTGCTATTCAAACCTATTATTAATTAGGTTTTAATTAAGTGTTGCTTTTTGTGGGATTTAAGAAATTAGTAAAGCTTTGGTGTATCTTTGAAGCATTTAATAAAATGTGTTGAATTAACATATTAGTAGTAGAAGAGAATGCAGTAGATAACATGTGTTTGTAGTATATTTTCTTGGATGATGTTGACTACCTTGCATTCAAACATATCCATTGTATTCATCTCATCCGATGCACCGATTGCATAAGCACTTACGCACATTGCATCATACAGGATCACAAACCGAGAACCCAGTCGTCATACCCGAGGAGCCCGAGGAGCAACTCGAGGTGCAGCAGCAGGAAGTGCCAGAAGCCGACGAGGAGGACGTTGAGGAACTTCCGGAGTGCCCCGATCACCGTCCGAGCTCCTTCGAGAGAGGCAAGCCCCAGAGCATTTTCTCTCGGTTTGCAATTATTAATTAAATGCTTTACTTTAATTGATGCATTACGTTCAGGAGTTGTTTGCAACCGTTGCTGCATTATACCTTGTTTACCTTTGTTATATTATATCCTTGTTACCCTGGTATCCGCAGTTGAGTCAATGCTTAGCTGGCTTAGATCGGTAGAAGTCAGGTGATTCCCTGTCACCTGCGAGCTATAGGTGGTTACCTAGATTTGCTTGGATGACTATGAAGTCATGGTATAACTAAGTGTTAAATGAAGTTGAGACCGGACGGAGACTTGCAGAGTTTTGGACTGTAGTGTTTCCGTCTGTGTCGATTAAGGACCAACCGTTGTTGGGCCTCGAGTCATGTTGAATGCATGTCTTACATTTAGCTGGCCGAATAAAGTACCTTCCGACCATGAAGCTAGGAGATTTTTCGGGCCGAGTAGATTGCCCGCAACGCACTATGCTGGAGCAGGTATGGTAGGACATGGGGGCGGGATGATAAGACCAAAGTGCAGTTGGTCGGCCCCCAGGTACATGTGGTTCCTGGCAAACTCGAGATACCTAGAAAGTTGACTCGGTGATCAATATCTCACTTTAGCGGGTGAGTGAGGTTTGTGTAAGGAATAAATCACCAGCTGGTTAGGATACGATTCGAATCGCCATCGCTCCTAGATAGTGAGCACTTGACTTGAGTGACTTCATCGTAGTAAATATTTATGGAACACTTGGATAGTTATAATGAATATGACAGTATGGAAGTTGTTTAATGATCATGGGTTATCATTATCTGCTTAATCATGTGTTTGCGTATAGGTGCAAATCTAGTCGACAGGTTAATAATAATTAACTTGACAATAATACTTTTAGAAAGGTTCCTGAAATGCTAAAAATGCTTCTTTTGCAAATGAGTCAGCTACCCTACTATAAAGCCCTTCATAATCCTTGGTGTCATTTATTTTCGGTTATGTCGGGTAAGTCTAGCTGAGTACCTTCTCGTACTCAGGGTTTTATTCCCACTTGTTGTAGATGGGCAGATGTATTACGACTACTGTATCAACTGCCTTTATCCTGCGATGGGTGATGCTTAGGACCATGGGCATGGTCATTCCTTATGTCTCGTCAGATGCTTTTGTTGGAGATGATCATTTGCTGGCACTATATTTAAACTCCGCGTGAGTGTGTGTGTGGTTTGAACAAATGACTTCCGCTACTTTTATTCGAACTGGTTTGTAATAACTATGTTGAAACTCTGATGTATCTGAGATTGTGAACTTTTATGTAATATGTGATGGTGACCGCTAAACTTATTACGATCTTGGCTAGAATAGAAGTTGGTTTGAAATCCTTCGTGATTTCACGGACTACCGGGTTATACGGGCTTAAGTTTGCTAAATCATCTGCTCTGGCGGATGATTTTCTTACTTAATTTCGTATAATTGGTCGGTTCTGTTACATCTGGTATCAGAGCATGGTTTAGCGTGTTACTGTTCACAAGTGTATTTAAAACAAAAAGGCATTTGGAAAATATGATTTTAAAACTATAAAGTGTGCCAGTGATCATATCCTTTATGCCCAGTTAAGGACTTTAGGTGGCTTAATTAAGTACTGACTGGGGTTCTTGCATCATATTTCTCTTTCGTCGCTCATATGGCGTGCTATTGTATGAGTGCCACTTGTTGAGTGGTAATGTATGGATCATTTACCTCTACGCCTCGGTAAGTGTGAGTTGTGAGAGCATGATCGGATACACCGCCGATCTAGGGTGAATGCTTATATGATGCTGGAGTAATTACATGTTCTACGCATGTTTTACAAAGGTATCTCATGTATGGGTCTTCCATCTGTTGAGGCGATGCCATCATTAGGATGATGATTCGGGTAGTTACTACCGTTGTACACGTATCTGGGGATTCATGTAGAGCGTGTAGATAAAATTTACTGCTTTTATGCATTCATTGGGAATTGGGCTGAAATGAATCTTCTGTAGGTACATAACAACGCTATCGTGTAGAACGTATTAGCTACGTATTTGAGAGATCGTTTGTATGCCACCGAATTAGTCGTTAGAAAGTATTTATTTCCTAAGTTTGTGAGAACATACGACACGTACATACATCATGTTACTTGTGCATTTCATTCATGTCATGCATTCCTCCCCTTATAAATGATTATCTCATTTTGATAAAAGTTGTATCACCTAAAATATGTTTCCCCGAGGTAATAAAAGAACTTTTGCTACAGATAGCCCACACGAAGCAGACCACCCGTAAGTCCACCGGAGGAAGAGCACCTCGACGTCCGTTGGCCCTGAGGGAGCACCGCACCATGGACACCTTCTTGAGTGAGTTTGGCATGCCGACTTTGCTTTGGAGAGTGCTCCATGATGTGGGGTACCCAGAGGGTCAAGAGCCGGTGTACTCTTGGAATGAGAGCCAGTTAGCA
>NC_089596.1:28717453-28795188 GCF_019320115.1 Miscanthus floridulus
ACCTGCCAGCCGGCCTCGATGGTGTTGAGGTCGTGGCCGAAGGCGCCGGAGATGACCCAGATCTGCGACAGGCTGAACTCCGCCGGCGATGCCACCTGCGCCGGCCACACGTTCAGGCTCGCCTTGGCGCCGTAGAACTGACCGCCGGTCACGTACCCCACCGCGTGCTGCAAACACAACAGAACAGAGGCGGGCTATCTACCTGCTGAGTGACGTAGTACGGACCTTCTTTTTCCATTGTTAACGATGCAGTCGAGTCGACAGCATGTGCATGTGCCATGTTTCCTACTAGTAACTAAATTATGTGGGCTGCAAATCAACGAGCACGAGCCTGTCGCCTGTGCCGGATCGATTAGGCTCTCGAGCACACAACAATAATCACGCAATTATTGATGCCACTTCTACTTTTCCGATGCATCCAGCTAGTTTGTCGTACGGCCAATGGTAAAATCGTTTTTTTACAACATTTGGTAAAATCGTTGGAGTGGTGGCCGGCAACCGTCGTCACCACGGCGTGGCGGTGACTGACTGACTGACACTGACCTCGTGGCCGCTGCCGGTGGAGTCGCGCCGCGCGGAGCCGGAGCCGAAGCCGCCGCCGCCACGGGCCTTCATCCCGAAGCGGGTGGCGGAAGAGCTGGCCCTGAGCACGTCGTCCTCCGTGGTCCGCCGCACCGGTACCGTCCCCTCCGGGCACGACTCGCCGGAGCGCCGCCACACCTGAGGCAACGGGTCGTCGTCCTCGCCTCGATCAGCGTCGGAGAAACGGCCACTGCTGCTCCTCGGCCTCTCTGCAGGCTCGCTCTGCACGCAGAGGCATCGCACATTTCAGACACGGATCGATCGGTGGCGAACTGCATGCCCGTCATCGCTCATGAGTCCCCTTACCTACCTCTGGCTTCTGGCCCCTCAGCTTGGGATGCTCGAACGCCGGCTGCAGGTGCGCCGGCACGCAGTCGATGACGTCGCCGTCGGGACTCTGAAAAAAGCGGAAACCAGATCGGTCACTCACTCTATGATGATCACTGCATTTGGAGTCGCCGTGACAAAGGAACGAATGCGCACGTGCCTGGATCGTCTTGATGGACGCGTCCCTGAGCCTAGCAAGCCGGGCCACGATGCTCCGGAACCCGCGCAGCTCCTCCTCCGAGCTGAACGGCACCCGCCGCGTGGCATTGCCGGTGCTGCCTAGCTTCGTCGTCGTCACGGAAGCGGCCAAGGCCGAAGCCGAGGCGAGGAAGGCGACGAGGAGGAGGAGGGGGAGGAAGAAGGAAACAAAGCAGGCAATGATTGGGCGGCGGCGGCAGAAGCAGAAGCAAGAAGCCATCCGGGGGTGGTGGATCTCTTTTGGAGGTGCCTGCCGCCTTGCCTGGATTTTGTATTAGGGAGGATCAGAGGTAGGAGTGGCTGCTTCTGATCCTGCGGCGGCGGCGGTGGTGGCGGCTTGCGGCTTGCGGCTCTTCTAGAGCTGTCTCTAGCGCCTGTGCGCACACCGCCGTTCTTGTCTCGTTGCTCTGCAGCTCCCTTGTTTCTTCACCACGAGGCCGGCCACCTGAAGAACCTCAACCAAGGTGCAGCTCCCCAGGCCAGGGCTCAAACCAAACAGCAGCACGGCCGGCCAGCCTCACTCGTCTTCTTCCTACGGAGTACTTGTGTGGTGGTTGGTGAATGGTGAAGCTAAGCTAAGCTCTCGTGGCTTGGATCGTCTCGCCAGCTCTCGAAATGCGCACCCCGCGCGCAAATTAAACCAATTTCGGCCATGCTTGCTTCCATCATTTTGCCTTTAATTTACTACTCCTAGTCTCCTAGACTACGTGCTGTTCGTGTCCTTTTGCCTCTCTGTCTCTGCTCTCCTCCCACTCTCTCTCTCTGTAGCAATCCTGCTGCACGCATCCTAACCCCCGTTCGCTTAAGCTACTTTTCAGCATGGAACATTATTTTTCTCTCTCATCATTTCCGTATAAGCATCAACATAACCTAAATTTTATCGTAAGCGAACAGGGTGCTAATCCCCTGCGCCTTTTGGTGGGCGTCACTGGAGCACCAGCCAGCCGAGGTGCAGCCTTTCGATTTCAAGGTCGCTGCCACTGCCCTGCCCTCCATGTGACGTGGAATAAGGCGTTCGTAGGGCACCAGCACCAGCAGCAAGCCATATGGAGGAGCTACATCTACTTCTTCCTCTCCTTCCAAGCTCTCTCCTCTGCTCGCCCTGAGCTGAGCCCCTGAGCTTCCCTCGACCCAATGGCCAATGGCCAATGCTTCGCTTCGTGCACTGCAGTTTTGACCAAGAAACAGCGCGCTGCTTCGTGCGCTACACAATTTCAGGGGCTTTTACCTGACAATGTCGTTCACTGCTGTGGTGGAAAAGGGGACGAGGTGACTGAGCTCGCTGGACGTGCATCGTTTTGTAGTTTTTGTTTGTTCGTTTCCTGACGAGTAGTCAGGCTCAGGCGAAACGAATCCTTTTTTTTTTCACCGCCAGCTTTTGCTGATTGGAAGTAACACGTGTCCTGCACAGACTCCCTGTCCTGGTAGCTCTGCAGCGTTGGCCACATAATTTCTGTTAGTTTAACATCCGCAGTGTGGGAACAATGCTACTCTAGGAGTACTCTACTAATTGGTTGGGTTTGGGTAAGCACTACTACCAGTGCTATCGCTGTGCAGACAGTAGGCATATTACTAGCCAAAAGTTGTGTGTGTGCTTTCTCTCTTCTTTCTGCTTTCTTTTCTGATCCACTTTTCAATCCTCAGAGCCAAGATCCCCATTGCCACAACCATGCAGCCTCACAGTCTTTATTGTTAGTTGACTCGGTGCAAGACAATGCAGAATGTTCAAGACCACAATCATTTGCACCTTGATAGCAAGTGAGTGAGGGCTTATCACACGCATCTCATGACTTCATGAGCCTGATTGGACAACCTCAGCTGCAAAAAGGGCAACGGGTAGAGCTAGAGCTAGGACCATTGCGGGAGTGTTCGACTGCCATTATAAGTCGACTTATAAGTTATGCTATAGTATTTTTCTCTTTCAATAAATTAGTCGTACAAATCAACACAAACGGCTTTACGAGCAGCACAACAGATCCTGCAATCGCAAGCAGCCAAGAAGATCGTGCATGAGGGCAGCCCCGGCGCTTTCCAGTCTTCTCCCAGTCTTGACCACCACTCAAGCAAAGCAATTCCGTATTGCCACTGCTGCAGTGCATCCTCCTCTCTTGGCTGCTCTCCTACACTACACAGATGCTGATGGGCCACAAGACAGCGGGTCAGTGCTGCTCGCTGCTGAAGGCAGAGGCCCACGGAACAGCTGCCATGTCGGTGCCTGCGTTGCATATGCAGTGCTGGTCTACCTTTTTGGTTTTGAACAGAATGGTGTGGAGGAAAGTTTTTTTTAATCACAGTGTGGAGGAAAGATTTTAGATATCTTAGTGGGAGCAATTGTTGGTGTTGCCTACCTAGCCCATGTCCAGTGCTCCACTGTGGCAGTGTGGCCTGTGTGTGGGGTATATGTGAAAGTCTAGCCTAGGGCCTACAGTACAAACACAAGATTCTGTGTGTGGGGTATATGTGAAAGTCTAGCCTAATACATCTACATGCATGCTACTAGCATCCAATTCATTCTTTCCTTGGTCCTTTGAAAAAGACTACAGGCAGGCACTTCGTTTCATGATCCAATCGGCTTGCCCGTTGCTGCCTTGCCGGCATGGCGTGCTGTACCTTCAATTGGCTTCGGTGTATTCGTCCCTCTTAACATACTAACAGCGTACGAGCTACCCATGTGAAAACTCAAAAAACATGAAATGCGCATTGCTCATGTATTTCAAAATATCCCCTCTCCTATTAGTAAAACACGTACATTGCCCTTAAAAAAACACATACCGCCTCCGTCCCAGAAAGAATGCAACTACGTGTTACGTGCCAGTTAAAGGAATTCGTGTATGACCAAATTTCTAATAAATAGTATTCACATTTATGGCTCCAAATCAATTTATTATAAAAATATATTTCGCAACTAATCTAATATCTATTTCATATCATAAATATTGATACTTTTTTATCTATAATTAGCCAAACTTAATATATTAAAACTTGACACTGTATTAGAATTACATTCTTTCTATGACCGAGGGAGTACACTGTAATTGTATGTTCTCGAAGAAGTAAAAGAAAAAGAAACAGACTGCTTAGCCACTGCCTAGTGTTGTGTTGCCCAGAAACAATGAAACATTGTGTCTTGGTCCTGGGAGTATAGAACTTGGAGCCGGTAAGGCTCCATCACTTGAGTTGATAGCTCGCAAATCATGCTGTCAAGAAACTGGGGCAGATCCCCCACCCCCAGCAGGCTCTTTCACTTCCATGTCAGAAATACCACTAGAAAAAGTTGGAAAAGGCTTTTCTGCACTTTTTTCTTTTTGCGAGTAAGGCTTTTCTGCACTTTATGCGCCACATTTCACAAAGGGACAACTACCATCAAATGTACACTGACCAGCGTCACCAATAGAGTACTAGTACTACATTGCAGCTTTGACGGCCTGCTCGTCCTCGTAAAGTTATGCAATTCCCAAGGCCAGATTACAAAGTTCAGAACAAAAGCTTGCGAAATGATTAAATGAACAGGCAGCCACAAACCACAGGAGTATTTCTCAAGGTTGAAATAATTTGAGTGCAATTCGTTTCAGCATTGATGCTGTAGCTGTAGACATCCTGACCAGTAAATGGCAACTGAAAGTGACCAAGCAACCCTTGAAAGAGACCCCAGGCTAACAGCGTATGCAACCAGCATGCGTCAAGCATTCTCGTTCATCATCATTCTTTTTTATTTGGTACCACAGGATCCACAAATCTCGTGCAAGATCCATTCAGAAAAGCCGGACCCAAAAAAGAAAAAATGCTTCACGAGGCGATGTGGTGGGACCAGGGATCACATATGTCCATATGAGAAGCAAAATAGCAGGCAGATGGAATTGGTGCAGGAACACCGGGCGAATAAGGCTGGACACGTGACAGAACCACTCTCACATTTTGCAAGGTGTAACAGAACCGGGCACTTACCAGCAAGCTCAGATTTTTTTTAATTTTAAACACTTTTTTATAAACTAATTTTAAATCTAACACTACAAGTTTTTTTAAAAAAACTAACACTTTTGGCCGCGCCTATTGCCCTGGCACGGCCAAATGCCTGTGCCGCGCAATACATGGTGGCGCGACAGAGGTCTGACGTGGCGACGACCGGTTTTCGGTGACCGTTGACGTGGCAGCTTTTCCGCGCCATCGATCTTGGCGCGGCAGTGCCGCGCCCTGATCCATGGCGCGGCAGAGAGCCGAATAAATACCGCATGGCTGGCCGACCGCCCGCACGCACCCTGCCCGCCGCCTGCCGCCAGCGCCCGTACTCTGCCCATCCGCCGCCAGCGCTTGCCAGCCGCCGCGCAGCGCGTCCGGCGCCAGCGCCCCACCCCCCTGCCACGCCGCGCCCGCGCCCGCCCGGCCTCGCCCGCCCGACCACACCGCGCCCGGCCATTCCCGCCGCGCAGCGCCCGCGCTGACCGCGCCACGAACGTCGGCGCGTCAATGCCGCCCACTCCTAAGGTACCTCCTCTCGATTTCATTTTTTTTGCTTATTATTGATTTAGGATAATTAGTGATTTAGGATAGTTAGTAATTTAGGATAGTTAGGGTTGATTTCATATTTTTTTATTATTATTGATTTAGGATAATTAGTGATTTAGGATAGTTAGTAATTTAGGATAGTTAGGGTTGATTTCATATTTTTTTGATTATTATTGATTTAGGATAATTAGTGATTTAGGATAGTCAGTAATTTAGGATAGTTAGGGTTTTATGATTGGTATTGATTTATGATAGTTAATGATTTATGATAGTTAGGTTAGTGAATTTGTTTGTGATTTACATAGGTTTTGAGATTATGTGTTCTAGTATAGTTAGGATTTTGGGTTTAGGGATTGTTTATGTATTTATTATTTAGTTTATAGTTAGCTATTTAGTTAGGGATTTTGGGTATAGATACTAGTTTACTCTAAACCCAAAAGGGTTTATGTATTTTAGGGATTGATTATGTATTTATTATCTAGTATAGTTATGATTTTGGGTTTAGGGATTTAGGATAGTTAGGTTAGTGATTTGTTTGTGAACTTACTAATGTTAATTTAAATTTTGTTAATTTGAATACTCTAACGCTTTGTTTATCATTTCGTAATAGGATGGCTCCTCCCATGCAGCATCCGTTGTACCCCATTCTTGAGGTGGAGTACGACGACCAGCACTGAGCACACGTCTTGAGTGACAATGACGCAGAGGTGTCCTTGCCTCCTTTGAGGTCCCGCACGCACACCAGGGCGCACCAGTGGGACGAGTGTTATGCGCCGTACATATGGCGTGCCGGCTTCCTCGAGCTTATTCGTGTTGTCAACCACGGTCTTCCGCCCCTTGACCTAGCACTACTTACTGCAGCTGTAGACAGGTGCGAGTGCATTCTTTGTACGTAAACTTTCTTCTAACAAATTTGAGGCAACTAACAGTCGTTCTATTCTTATAACAGGTGGAGGCCTGAGACCCACACGTTCCACCTACCTTGTGGCGAGATGACCTTGACGTTGCAGGACGTGAAGGCTATTTTAGGCCTTCGGTTGGGGGGGCTTCTAGTGACAGGGATAGTTGACAACGATCACTGGGGGAGCTGGTGGCTCAGTTTACTGACTTTCTTCCACCGGACGATGATGCTTCCAAGAAAAAATAAGTAAGCAATTCAAGCCTATTTAATATTTGCATTGCTTTCCTGTAGCCATGGGGTCTAATTTTCTTTGGTCAATTTCAGGAAAAGTTCCGGGGTTTCATCGTCCTGGATCACGGAGCGCTTTGATTACTTGGACCCACAGACTGAGGAGGCTCTGATCGACAGGTTCGC
Organism: Miscanthus floridulus; assembly: GCF_019320115.1. NCBI lineage: Eukaryota > Viridiplantae > Streptophyta > Magnoliopsida > Poales > Poaceae > Miscanthus > Miscanthus floridulus. Next base: position 28,724,379 of record NC_089596.1, read on the forward strand.
TCGTGTGTGGCTCTGGCACTTTCTTGGTGCTTTTCTCTTTCCAGACGCCTCGGGCAACACGATCAGCTGTATGTTCCTTGACATACTACGATAGCCGTGGGAGAATATAGCGGCATATAGCTGGGGCAGCGCAGTCCTGGCATGGACGTATTGACAGCTATACGTTGCCTACCGTCGCACCTTAGGATATGCGAACCTTGGGGGTTGCTCGTACCTACTTCAGGTGTGGTGTTGGGAACGATGGCCCGTTGGGAGGCCTCTTAATAATGGTTTACCGGTAAGTACTTCGGTTCACTATATTCTTGGAGGCAGTTACATATGAATTCATTATTAATGGCTAATTCATTATCGTGTTCAATGCAACGATGGAACGGGCAGGATACATTCCCTACAGCTCTGTATATCTGGACGGAAGTAGAGTTAGTTAGAGGGAATGCGAGGCGCAAGTACAGGGAGTACACGGATGGTCTCGACGTCCTGACACAACACCAGGTTACGCTCTCTTTACTATCATACCTGTGTCTTGTTCGATGTACACTATATCACAACCTAACTCAATTACGAAATTTCAGATGCATTGGTGTCCTTGGGATTCTCCGGAGCTCCAGGACTATGTCAGTCCTGTCACTAGGGATGAGTCAGACGAGTATCGCTGCGACGTCCCTCTTATTTTCTTCCATGTGGTCAAGATTCACTTGCCCATCTGGGTCTGTAGACAGTTTGGGAGAATGACAGGCTGCCCACCACTGCTTTACTCCACCACCAAGAATTGCACGGGTGCGTTATCGATTAATAACAATGCTACGATCCAGAGGTGTGTGGTACAACTAACATCGTTTTGTTGCAGGTATGACCGCAGGAAGAGGTACAAGACCAAGGATTGGAGCGTGACACACAGCTCGCGCATCCATTTGTGGCAGAACAGGGTACGACATCCGGTCCATGCGGGTCCTCCACACGACCAGCACACCTTCGACGAGTACCTGCGGTGGCTTCATAGGTCTACGAGGACACATATCAAGCCCCCGTACACTGACATGGCGATTGACGAGGACTCGGAGGAAGATGTCATCGAAGATATGTACGCCGTTACCACTAGGGAGGACACACAGCTGGAGAGAGCCTCGCTTCAAAGATACGTGGTAATATACTTGAATGGTACAATTTGTTATCCTTTTGGTATTAAGTATGTGTACTAAAACTGTCCAACCACATTTCTGTACCCAGGCGACACACTTGTCAAGGCTGTCCAACGAAGCAGCGTTCCGGCTTCACGAGTCTAGAGGTCAAGGGCCAGGCGTTCTCGCGGCTTTTGTGGAGGTAACATAAACTTGTCCGTTCCGAAAATGTTTCTTTAGTGTATATGCGTTTGGGTAATGCACTAACTTTAACGTCTATTTATACAGACGGTGAAGAAGAGTTGCAGGAAGCTAGCTCAAAGGCTGAGCTGCATGGACACTCCTTATGAGGAACCGCCACTCCCGGCGTGGTCGGGTGGCACGTCTTCAGCCTCTTTGAGGACACCAGTCGGCTCTTCTCAGCCGATGACTTCGGCGTGGTCGGGTGCCACTTCCGCGGTGCGTACACCACCACATCATAGCGCTGGGAAGGACCCTGCAACCGAGGACGGCGAGGACGACGATGATGACGACCCCCTGGGCTTCCGCAGACAGCACGGCAAGTGAGACGATTAGCCGCAGCACGAGATCAACATGTCTCAGCTAGGTGGTGCCCCGCTTGGTACCCAAGGAGCCTCACAGGTGCTATCAAAGATAGTCTATTTAAATACGTAGGCTCCATGAACTAACGGTCATAAAGAATTATAAGTAATCGTACGTATCATATACTTGCAGGGTACGAGCCGTACGCACCGTCGACGCGACCATACCGACGTTGGCTACACTCTCAATGTGTTGCCAACAAATCTGAAGAGACAGAGGCGTCCGAGGGATCCTTACTCCTAGGTCTTAGTTTGTTAGATCAAACGAATATTGGCGTCCGAAACTTGCGGGGTTATTTGGTTATGTTATGTCAAACTTATGTCAAAACAATTAAAATGTTATGTGACAGCTTGTCAACTTACGCACGGACTTCATTTATCTGTTTTATATTCGTTTCTTTACGTCGCGGCAGCACTGCCGACGAGATTAAGTACCAACTAGTTCGGGAACCGGCAATCCGGGCGTATTTCGACGCCGGTGGTAATTTTTCATAATCGATTAGTTAAATTGACGTATTATGAAAGACGGAAAATAAATCATTGGCTTATCAAATTCTCTATTCGGCCATGAAAAAAATTCAACAAAAGACAGAAACAAATATACTATTGATTTACGTCAAGCAATACTTAGAATAACTCCCACTATCGGCGCGACGCGTTCGGATTAAACGTTCAGGTACCGCCGGCCGGGCGGCGGGCGCGGCGGCCAGGCGGGCTTGCTGCTCGGGCAGGCGGGACTAGGCGCGGTATTTATTATTCGGCTCTGCCGCGCCACAGATCAGGGCGCGGCACTGCCGCGCCAAGGTCAGTGGCGCGGCAAGAGCTGCCACGTCAACGGTCACCGAAACCAGTCGTCGCCACGTCAGACCTCTGTCGCGCCACCATGCATGGCGCGGCACATGCATTTAGCTGCGCCAGGGCAATAGGTGTGGCCAAAAGTGTTAGTTAAAAAAAAACTTGCAGTGTTGAATTTAAATTAGTTATCAAAAAGTGTTAAAATTAAAAAAAATTCCAAGCTCGTGTATCAAGGATTTGATGGTTTCTTCGCGTGAAATGGGTGATCTGTTCGACTGTTCATGACGGGCATGCCCGTAACATATCAGCAACTCTCTTTGATTATGTTTCCATGTTGGATTGACGATGGCCTGGCACCGACACGCAAAAACCTGCATAGCAAAGACTGAAGAGTACAGGCCCTGATTTTGTTAGTAGCACCTGGTAACCGCTACTTGTAAGGCTAATGGTACAATCAGAACACCATATCTGCTGGATCCATAGTACGTATCAATTAAACCGGCACCATGATGAGCTCTGCCAAAGCATTAAATTGGATAAACGACCTCTTCTAATCCAGACAAAACAATCACTATAGACTGGGAGTATTGAGATCATCAAAGTCAACAAAATGTGCCGACCATCTTTCTGATGGAACAGAATATGGTGTTGTGATTGTACCATTATTTCTGATGGAACAGAATTCTGAACAATCTAATGAATCGTAGCTGTCACCGGAACACACTGCATTGTGTACAATAAAATGAATATGAACAGTATGACAGAGCATTTCTTCATAATTTTGCCGACAAATTTTCTCAGGACTCCACAACCAACTGGTGGACTGGTGTTACAATGCTGAAGTCGTGTGTTAATCAACGTGCTATTCTAGTAGCCAATGAAAGAAACGAAGATATTTCTTTACAACATGTATCGTGCCTTTCTATGAAGCAACAAAATAATATGATACCACACACTGAACCAAAAAAAAGTCGCTGTTATTTTTCTGTCTCCCCCATGGTCCCGTACCTTCCTTTACATTTGTGTGAAGTGAAATATTCTCGTAAGGGTGAAACAATTAAAAGTCAGTTGCCCATGACACTATATTCATCACTTTGAAGCTATCAGTGACTGCACAAAACAAATTTGAAATTACTGTAAGCAAAGGACTTTGCTATTTATTAGGCTAACACACTAGTTTCTAAATTTGCATATGCTCCCCATGTATCAAGCAAGAACTGAAAAAGAATGACATGGACTTACTGAATCAAGAAGCTTGAGACCCGCTCCACGTGTAAACTTCCTAGCAAAAAGGAAGCAGGGTGCTGGCTTTCCATTACTTGTACACCACTCCCTCCTATTTTCAGTCTCGTAATATATATTATCTATATCCTAAAAACGAGAAGAATAGATCCTCAGCAAGCAGTAAGGAACTATCATGCACACTTCTTTATGGAAGCTTATTTTGGTATAAATTGCCACATCAAGAATCAAAGCTGACAAGTGACAACCCTGTTACAAAAGCATCAGCCTTTGAAAACAGACATTTGTTTAAGACATCGGTTCTTCGATTGATGAAGTATTAACCACCACCGGTGTTACATGTTTAAGACATTCACCTCCTTTTCCTATAAAAGGTGCTTGTTGCTTTATTCATTATAGCAAATTATATGATTACATTACTTGTCAAATTAAGGCAAACCAAAACAAAATTCAAATGGTGATGTACCCTTTGGTTTCCCCTTTAATTAAAGGGCGTACCCAGTGCAGAGAGCTCCCGCTCTGTGCGGGGTCTGGGGAAGGGTGTCAGTGGCAAGCCTTACCCTCGCTTGTGCAATGCGAGGAGACCGCGACTCGAACTCGGGACCTTCCGGTCAAGGCGGTAAGACTCTACCGCTTGCACCAGGCCCGCCCTTCAACTTGCTTGCGCCAACTTGCTTCCGCCAAAAGTGTTGTCATTGTGGATGTTGTTTTAGGCTTTTAGCAAATATATATAAGTCGTAAAGGAAACAAACGTGTCCAGATTTGAAGAAACTATATACCTTTATAGATTTTATAAGTCTAGGAGTAGCATCAGACACTTTATATGTTACAGGATGCCACCCACGTCTTTCACGATCTTTAGAAGCTGAAAGATCCCATGCACTATGTGTTACTGATCGCCGTGTAAGTTCTTCTTCTAGACCACTTTGCTGCATTGTAGAAGAGCTGAATGATCAGCGAACTTAGTGCAGAAAAAAATTATGCAAAGAATATTGTTATGATCAAGATCATTGACTTACAGCAAGCAACGTCTGAACATAGTGCTCATCTGGTATGCAGTTATGGGCTTTCCATGCCTCTGCAGGCTGCAAAAAAAGAGGATAAATGGCATTTGAACAAACATAATTATCAACTGAGCTTCCCTTGTAAAACACTAAAATGTAAACACAAATAGATGAAAATATAGAGTTTGGCAAGTATTCTGATGCACAAGAATAATACTATCTCTTTATTTTATTTTGGAACTTCAAAAACTAAATTATATAATTATTTGGAAGTTTAAATCAGCACTCATACTGCGATCCAGAAAAGTAACCATATAAAAATCTAAAAAAATTAATGCAATTATTTTGGACTTCTTCATATTTTGTTTCTCATGAACCTACAATAGTCCCTTCTACTTTCCTATCTCAGATAACAATTTGAATTTTCCTCCAAAAATGATCTAATAGTTTTGCTTGACTTTATTTTACCAGAACCCCATTTACTCCCAGTCCAAGTTGCTGTTGATTTAGTTTTTAACATAACTAGAAGTATAGCCCGCGCGTTGCGGCAGGACTTTCTTAAACATAAATCTGTTATATATATGTATACTATGTATACATATATATATGAATTTGACTTGCATGTTATTTTAATGTATCAGATCTAGTAAAAAATAGGTAAGCTAATAGAAGAAAAACCAATAGAATATTTGATTACTTATAGAGGAATAGGTGATGAAACAAATAGCATATGTAGATGACTTGTATGCTAATAGATTAAAGATTTAAAGTATTTCACATGATAGAGATGACATGGACAGTTTTTGTAATTAATAAGGGATGACATGGACTTAGTGGGGAATGATGTGGACACCTTGCATGAAGAGATAGAACATCTAGTGGGGTTACTTAATGGGGAATGATGTGGACACCTTGCATGAAGAGAAAAATCATCTAGTGGGGTTTAGCTTTATAAGAGTATATAGATCAGCGCACATGCCCCACAAGTAGATCACAATGCAGATCACAATGCGAGTCTCCGAGCCAATTCTGGGGGAGACCAAGATGACATGGTTAGAAGTGTACCTACCAGGGAGACGCTTTTCATAGGAAATCTCAGTGGTAATGTAGGCACATCTAATGTAGGATTTGAGGTGGCATATGGGGGTTTTGGGTATGTCTGTAGGAATCAGGAGGGACAGGATATCTTAGATAGAAGCATGCAGAAAGAACCTGAACCAAAACTAGTGTTAACTATTAGTACTGTCATTAACGTCCTTTTGTATTTTTATTATGTTTGACCGAGATGTTTTTTTTCCATGTTGGTGGCTCATGCTAGGTTCCATCCGAAGCCCACTAAAACTTGTTTGGGACTAACAGGCTGTCAGGCTTTGTTGTTGATGATGATGGGATTTGAGATATACATTTTTACAAGTAAAAACTGCTAAAATGGCAATCCATAAATCACGTCATGAATAAGAAAGGGGATTGTTCAGTAATATACTGAAATGTTTTCACTTACAATAGGACGATCCCAATCCCGCCAGAACTCTGGCAAGGGTCTCCTCTGCAGTATACAGAAATATATGATTGGTCAATATTAGAAATTGAATAGATGTAAGAGCTTAATGTAAATAAGACGAGGATTCCTAATTTGAGAACTGATGCTATAACAAAATTGGATTGATTGTCACCATAAAAGGAGAGCTACAGATAATTTTTATAATAGACGTTATGCTACATACAGCAGTTGCCACACTAACTTTACTAGTTCTTTTGAGACTGCTGGAAAATTATTAGCAGCTCAACCCCTGTGAACTATGCATGTTTACATAACATACAAAAACCTAGTTTTGAATATCTAATATCTACTCTCTTGATTGGCAAATTATGAGGTAGTAAACAATGTAACCTTACTACTGTTCTCAAACTTATCTGCATACAAATATTAAGATATATACCCTGCAATGCTTCTGGAATTCTGGTAACACCACTTCATCATCAACCACAACCTCAGCATGCTTTTTAATTAGCACAGCCCACTGGAAACAATGTATGAATAGAAGTTCAGTGGTAGAGGCACCAGAATTAATTATCAATGCAATGTTCAGTACTTCAGTCTTTATTTATAGTGGAAGGACCACCTGTGAGCCTTTTCTCCAATTCTCCACTGGGATAACTGGGTCCATTCTTGGGTTGTATCTCCCTGCCTTTGTATCAGCAAAACTGCAACCAGCATAATACAGGGCAAAGTAAATAGACAAAAAGAATTGACCCTTCAGCTGCAAGCCTGTAGCTTGCTGTGCAATTCATCTACGGGATCAAGGTGCAACAAAGCAAAGATATATCATATATCATAATTCATAAAGGGGAAAGAGCTAAAATGAATTTTCCAGTGACATCATAAAAGACTATTATAACCAAGACCAGGAAATGTACCACAGTATTTGGATATTTATACCTGTCTACAAAGCTGGTTGATGATGACATTATGTAGTCATAAGTGTAGCTGAAATTGTACAATGGTACACAGCTGCCACAGAGAGAAGATCCTAGTAAGCATGAATCAAAATTAAGATCCAAAATTTACCAGCGACGAATGAAGAAAAGAAAGTCAAAATAGGATTGAAAAAAGATGTGGAACTGTTGACAGCAGCATACATAGGAATCGGCAAATGGATATTAGTATAGATGAAATATTTCTCTACTTTCTGCAGATTTAATACAAAGTGGTAGTACTAAGTAGTACAATATACTACAATGCAACTGACATCAATGGTCAAACAATCAGTCATATAGGGTGTAGCTTATTCCACATAAGCTTGGTGGTTGTAAGATGATTTTTTGAGATAACGGCATAAACATTCAAATAACTCTGATATTACAAGTGCAAAGCTAATTACCATGAACCTTCCTCAACATTTTCTACAATAATTTGTACTTACAAAGCACCACTAGTTTATTGGTAATATTTATGGTTCTCCTTTGTGCAGTAAGATATATCGTTCCAAGAAAATATATTCAATATGATCTTGAATGACAAATCTTGATATTTGCCAGTTTTATTGAGACATTTAGCTCCTTATTTGTAAATGCGAAAAAGTTTGTGAAACTCGAAACAAATCAAATGCTCAACCGCCACTGGAACAAACAGAAATTTGGGAGGAAATGTTAATGTTGTATCCAGGTCCATTGGCGTTTTATCTTACAACTCGGTAGTAGATAACGGTGGGCTGTCAGGCAACAAGAAAAGGTTTGTTCCCATTTGCTGCCTAGTTTTCGTCTATCAGTGTCAGTATCAAAAATAAATATCTTCTCCGAGATGGTTCAAATTGCTTTATCAACTTTATTGTTGTTACTGAAAACTGAATATGAGCTTGACACTAATTCAATGAGCGCATGCGCATAACAAACTAAACATGGGCAAGACGCAAAAAAGTAGACCTTGCTTTAAATTAGATTTTTTTTAACTGTACAACCCTAACAGATCTTGATCTATTTTTAAAGAAGATGAAAGTCATTTTACTATATTAACGTCATTTTCATCCCCATTTTCATCGCGAGAGCATATTAGCATACAACAAATAGCAGGCTAAAAAAGAAAGGCTAGTTTTAATGCTTGTCTAAAGGACTTAATTACTTCCTACAACCAAATCAAGAACCCAAGATTACACATGCTTGATAATAGATGCAAAAGAACACTACAACTTGAAAAGTTGTTGCCTTCAACCCCAGATAATATATCCTCTAAACAAATCGTATGGCAGAATTTGGGCATGGCCGCATGTCAATCTCAAAAATGTGTTTGAAGAGTGTACCTGTCGGAGACAAAAACAAAGCGGTCATTGAGCGGATCCTTAAGAGCATGGCTGAGCAGAATGCGCTCCGCCGTGATCATGCTTGCCTCCCCCCAATCCACCTGCAGCAAAGCACGCAAGCCACGTCAGCAAGAGCACGCGTACTGACGTCTGACGACACAATTGTGTTTCACCCCTCATCGTATGGTGCAAATGTGCCAACCTGGATGCTGTCGTTGACCTGACGGTTGTAGAAGAATCGGGACCGGGTGGTGGCTCGGGTGAGCACGAAGCCCGGCCGCGAGTGCACGAGGATGGAGAACCTCCCCTCCTTGTCACTCTGATCATGAGCAGAAAAAAGGATACGAAACATCAGTCATCTGCAATTAGGATCCGCACAGGCATTCAGCGGCATTGTGCGGCAATGTGGGGGAACAATGGCGATAGAAGCAGGAGTGAATCTGAGTGGGATTCGGATCCGTACGCGGAAGAAGGCATCCCAGACGAGTTCGAGCGGGAGGCGGTTGCGCGCGATGAAGAGGAAGGCGACCTTGGAGTTCCCCGGCGGCAGCGGCGCCTCCTCCACCTCCGCCTGCGCCTCGGGCACTCCCGCCGCCTTCTCCTCCACCGCGGGCTCCAGCGGCGCGGAGGAGCTATGGAGAAGCAAGAGGAACATGCTGCTGAGGCAGAGGCAGAGCAGCAGCAGGAGCAGCGCCGCCGCGCGCCTGCCCCGGCCGTAGCCGTAGCCGTAGCCGAACCTCCGCGGCTTCATCCCGACGACCGAGGAGGGCAGGGCTGGCCGTGGCCACCGCCGGCGTAAGCCGTACCTGTCTCCCGCCCGCCCGCCCGCCGGCCCGCGGACTCTACCTCAGCGGCATGAGCAGAGCGGACGGAGTAACCGCGCAGATCTCTCGGCTCCCGTGAATCTCACGAGTGGCGTTGCCTCTCGTGATCCCGGGAGGTGGGTGAGCAGCGGAGTCGCCGTGAGAGTGTGGTGTGGTGGCGGGGAATGGAGATGGATCGATCGAATCTTGGGCTTTGCTTGCCGAGGGCACGAAGCGCGCGGCACGCGGCACGCGCCGCAGTGGAGCACTGTCCCAGTGTGGTGCGGCTCGCCGACGTGCCAACTAACCACTGGCCGCCGGTCCAGGGGCACGAGCATCCGGATCTGCTGCAGACACAGGCCTTTGCTGCTTCCTCAGTCCAAAAAAGGATAGAAATCTGCTGCATATCGTGAATCGTGAAGACGGTGAATGTTATCCGAACAGTTGAGCCACATCATCAACGGTATAAGCATGTAGGAGTATGCTGTTTGATTAAAAATAAAATCTGAAATGGTATGATGATACTCCCTCAGTCTCTAAATAATTGTCATTTTTTTTTTCTATGCCATAAGATTAACTAGACTTATAAAAAGTACGAGTAATATTTATATCTTTAAATAAATGTATTATATAAATAGATTCAACGATCTATCTCATGATATTAATTTTATATCATAAATATTATTATTATTTATATATATTTAGTCAAAGTTGTTTCTTTGAAAACGAAAACGATAGTTATTTAGGATGGAGGGACTACATGCCAGAACTAATACTAGTGCCAAAGCGTTTCATTCCAAAAGCCAAGCCTAAACAGAATGTCCTCGGGAATGGAATTTACAAATGGTCCTGATCAAATATCAGTTTAAGAGGGACCAAAAAAAAAATCAGGTCAAAATATCTGTCTCTGAGTCTAACCCAATAAACTAGTGGGTCGGGTTAATTTTTATATTTTCCTCTTATGTGTTGGTTTTTTTTTTGTTAAGTTGGCTGATGATGGGTCAAAATTATGACCCAATGTACCTCGATTCAAATTGGTTCTTTTTAGTTCAGTCAGGCCGTGTCGGTTGGGTTAGATGGCACACGTTAAGATCTATTTACATCTAAATATATATGCAAAGGAGTAGAGCAATGCTCGATAGTAGCTTGCGTGTAGATGGCGGCAATGGGAGACATGAGTTGGTGCCTGTTTGGGACAACTTAGTTTAGCCACGCTTTGACTCAAGCCTAGATTTTGTATGAAGCAAGGGAAAGAAGCATATTATTTTGCAATCCTACTAAGCGAGGAGGCGTGCATGGAGAGGGATGGCCGCCAGGGTTTGGGGAGGCGCAAGAGGGGGTATGGCTGTCGATGCTCGAGTGACCGCCAGTGCTAGGGAAGGGTAGCGAGGAGGAGGAGCTTCATGGCACGGAGGAGAGCGACGGCGTGAAGGACCTTAGTGGCGCGGAGGAGGAGCTCAGGGAGGTGCGTGAAGGTGATGATGCTAGAGGAGACGTGCGGGGACGAGGAGCTTGGTGCATGGAAGAGCCCAACGGCACAAAGGAGTGTGGGAAGGAGGAGTGGTGACTTGGAGGAGTGCCGAGAAGAGAAGCAGCAAAGGAGCGATGAGTAAAGCTAGAGCCGTGCCATGATGAGAAAAAGTCTCGTTCTTGTTGTACTCGAGAATCACCTCTGTCACGTGGTCAGGGGAAGCGGCTCATAATCATAACGTTTGGAGGCCTCACTCTTTCTTTTTTATACTTATCGCGCGTGCCGGTAAGAGAATAAGCTCAGTTTTTTTAATGTAGAGTTCTCATGCCGTATATGATTTACTACTGTACATATTTGCGGCCGATGAAATAAGCTGGAACCTGCAGGATGCTTATATTACATGCAAAAGTTATGGTAAAGCCCATACGTTAGATAGTTACATTCTAAAAAGCTGGGAATGTCTTAACCGTACAATTCTAGGCTGCATATGTTAGGCAACGATATGTGTAGTGGTACTGGTGTGCATATGAGCACGCATATTATACATAATAAGCATCAGGTAGCAGCTGTGTAGATGCTGATGCCGATCTTGTTATCTGGCAGTACCTTGTTGTTCTGTTCGAAGCATCAGGAGCTGGTGGATGAATTTGTGTATGCATCTAGATGTGTAAGTTATATGTGATATTTAAAGTATATGATAAAGTTGGCAAATGGTGAGGGACAATTGGTGTACCTGATTCTTGGTAGCGGCACATATAAAATGGATGTGCATACAAAGCAGCAAGTAAATTCGTCTGGAAAATAATTTCCTAAAACACTTCTTTATCAAAATCAGAATAGTGATTTAGGAATTCTTATGGAAAATAAATTCCCAAAAGCCATGGAACGTTCCCAGTAATTGTGTAAAATTTGACCACACACTTACAGAAAAATCTCTACTAAAAGGCTGAAGGCCATGTGTGTCAAAATCATTTTATCGTAAACAATTTTCTTAGTGATCAACTTGACATCATATTTGGCTTTCATGTTTGTATGTTTTGTGTAGAGAGCTATGCGACAAATTTTTGCATCATTGCATTGATCGTGTTACCTGAAGGTCCCCAATGGCCTGGATACGTACCTCCTGCCAATTTGAAAATTTCTCAAAGAGATATTCTATTAGGATCCAGAACTACATGATCAGAAACATACCTAGTAAACACAGTGCAGGTGCAGCGGTAAGCAGTCTCAATCTTTTAGGCCACCCGTAGGAAAACAAGACACAAACTTGTCCAACACCCAAGGCACACACAACTTGACACTCACTGATAATTGCCTTTGCCAACAAGATCTTACTACAAGCAGGAGGACCATATTACAGAACTCCTTTGGATGGAGACATGCCAAACTTGTCCGGATGCTCCACAGGATAGTGAACAGTCTGCATCAGTTTTGATAGAAATTAGCAAATTGTGGAACACAAGCAATAGTACAATACCAAGAGCAGAAGGTCAATTAGCATCTAACTACCTCCTGGAGCTCCCTCTTGACACTCTCCAGCCAAGTAATATCCTCCCAAGAGGACTTGGACAACCTAAATCCTGCAGGTTGGCAGACCAACGCTTGCACCGCCACTGTGCCACCACTGACGATGTCATCGAAGGTATTGCCAATGATAAAGACATTAGAAATTGCAGATGTATTAGGCAATTGCAGGCTATAGCAGATATACAAGAAGGTGGGCAGCAGAGAGAGAGAGAGTATTTTCACCAAGATAAAAGTACTAAAGCAGTTCAATCATGACTATGTAAAAATAAAATGGTGCCAACCGAAATCTATTGCCAATGATGAAGACATTAAAAATTGCAGATGTATTAGGCAATTGCAGGGCTATAGTAGATATACAAGAAGGTGGGCAGTAGAGAGAGTATTTTCACCAAGATAAAAATACTAAAGCAGTTCAATCATGACTATGTAAAAATAAAATTTCCAAAGCAAGTAAAAAATGCCTAGATCACAGTACAAGGCATGTTACCTCTGTAATCCAATCTCACACAGGGTTTGTTCATAGAACATCAAAATTGGAGAACTCAAACAAAATTGCAGAGTTGTACCGACTGTGTACATGAAAACTGAATTTTCTGAAATTAGCAATTTGCACACTATGCATGGTAAAAATTCGTATCACAAATGAGGCAAGAAGCAAGTTACGAACCTGTAAATCAAGCACCTTGTAATTCTTACTCCTCACTCAGTTTTCTCCAGGCCATCAAATGGATTGTGTAGCTATATGGAGAAGTGGAACCACATATAGTTCTGTGCGAGAAAACATCACCAGCCCACCACACATAGCACCAGTTCTGAAACCTACTTTGAAAATAGCTACAAGAAAAGAACAAGTGAACCTGTCCATGAGCTAGTAATTAACTGAATGGTGCAAGAGAGGCATGAAAAGGCATTAGCAGGGTGGAAATCCCAATGAAGCCCGCTGCAGACTGCATAATACTAGGCTGCAATAAGTTAAAAAGAGAACAATAATTTGAATTTGTGTAGCCAATCCAGAGATAAAAACAATTTCAATCCAAAGATAAAATAGAGAAGATGTATCCAGTTGAGGTCGCCATTTGTAAGGACAATGAGCATTTGTATCAGTGAACAATATATATAAAGGAAGAGTCTATTTTTTTCTTATTTGAGACAGTAATGGTAGACAAATGGAATACATCATGTCCAAGAGCACCCCAAAAGCTGATCTTATAATTTTCGTGTCGGGGCACATTAATTTTGAGGCTAATCTCTCTTCTGGTAATTTGTCCACAGCTGCAATCCCCTTATCTCTGAATCAACAAAGGAAAAAAACAACTTAAGAAAACAATAGATAAACAATGGACAATGAAAGGTAGGGAGATGAGGAAATATTGGCTCCTAACCCTTTGTTTGTCTTCCCCAAACTCACTAATCGGTAGTGTTATGCATGTTGCCATGTGTAGCTGAAGTTGTTACCAACAATAAAAAGGAAGATTAGCCAAAAAAATCTGATAAGATATTTAATAATAGTTAGAGGATACTTTGGACATTTAGCTACAAACATAAATGAAGAGAGCATAATACATGAGCATCGGGATAGGCTAAAAAGACACAAGGCATGGTGTGTAATTTATTTAGCCTAAGATATTTTAGACCTTTAGCTGCCACCAGTAAAATGAAGGAAACATTATATATAGGTGTGTACATGAGTTAAGAGGCACCATAGAACCAAGATGCAGTGGTAGAGTGGTTTGATGTAGTTGCTCCAATAGATATTTAGCTAGCAGCATGAATAAAGAGAGTAGGAAATATGAGCACTAGGATAAATTAAAAAGGAACAAGGCACAGTGTGTCATCTAGTTAGCCTAAGATATTGTAGACTTTTAACTGCCACCGGAAAAGAACAAAACATTATATATAGGAGTACACAATACTGAAGTTTTTTATTGATGTGGCGATACGTGGATGTTGTCCCAAAAAAATGAGAAACTAAAACCGTCGACTATCAATTTTGTCCCAAATCTCAAAAAACATGAATATAAGACCATAGTCCAAAAGGGCGTGGGACTCGTGGAGCATAACAGAGCACATCATATTTGAGCTAAAAGGAAAATAATTTTTTCCAACTAGCCTTGACTATCAATTTTACCTCAAATTTCAAAGAACATGAATATAAGACCATAGACCACAAGGGCATGAGACTCGTAGAGCATACTAGAGCATCATATTTGAGCTAAGAGAAAAATAATTTCTTCCAACTACATAGGACCTGCACAGAAAGGAGTAAATAAGCATCACAGGTTGGGCATATGAATGAATCTATGAAATCTTTCAACATGCATGGTAAAATTGTAGGGAAACTCCTCATACCTAAAGGTGGGTAACCCTAGAACGAACTCTTCATACGAGCTGGGCCAAAATCCTAACCCTAGAATAGGCAACAGTGAAGGCAAAGAATCCGATGAAGACAAAACAACTATGAAAGAACATGTGAGTGTGGGGGAGGGAGCGGTGGAGGCACCAGCGCGTCGCCTCGGGGCCGGCCGCATGCAGCGCGGGGAGCCGGCCGCGCCGCCTGCTGTCGCATCGGGAGGGAAGAGGAGAGAGAGTAAGGGGAGGGAGAAACGGAGGGAGAGGCAGGCGAGGGAGGGAGGGAGGAGGAGGAGGAGGGCGAGCGCCGCCACCGTCGTGCCCCGCACGTGCCTGGCGCCGTCGCCGCTGTCCGCGTTGGGAGGAAGAGCGAGAGCGAGCGAAGAAAGAGAGAGAGGAGGGGGCGAGAATAAGAATCGGGAAGCAGAAGTGGGAGCTATTGTATATATTTGATTCTTTAGATTATGAGGAGAAGCGGGAGAAGCGGAGGAGAAGCCAGAGAAGCTAACCAGAAGCAGGAGAAGCGGCTGCCGGCGAGAATCCGCTCTAGGACATCTGGGCCATCCAACGGCAGATCAGACGAGCAGGAGAATTCGGGGCGATGTGGACGCGGTTTCTTGGGCAGGAGCTGTCGCACTTTATATGGTAGAAGATCAGACGATCAGGAGAATTCGGGGCGACGTGGATGCGGTTTCTTGGGCAGGAGCTGTCGCACTTTATAGTTTAGAATTAGAATTAGAAAATGCTCGTGAAAGTTGCCTCAAAAAGAGCTTTCAGCCTTAGTAGAGGAGCAAAAAGTATGAAGAAGAGAAAAAAGGACAGCAACAAAAGTATTGAAGTGATTTAGATCTAATAAAATATATAAATTCATCTACAGTAAAATGAATTTCAAGTTACTCGACAATAAAAAAACAGACGCTTTATATGAGATACATTATTGGACACCAGAAGATACTACGATCCTGATGAGGCATGATAATAGACCTCTTTTTTTTTCAAAAAAGTAACATTAATTAAGTTGTTAATGTATCCAAAAAGAATTCCTAGCTTTTTTTTTCTCGAATACGCAAAAGATTTGCGTATCATTATAATTAAGAAGAAGAGTTTAATCGTACAAACGACACGTTTCTGATGAGCGCGCTAGGTGGTCTTACAGCTATAACTTAACCTTCAGATTATTTCAAACTTCGATATTACATAAATGGTATACAACCGAACTAAGAGAACCGCAATAACCTACGGAGCTGGGCAGTCTCCGCTGCTGGCTGCGCGACCCTCCTCCGCTATCTGAGAAGAGCGCTCTTCTATCAGCCCTGCTGTTGGTCACTGGGAACAACTCATCCAGAGCTGTCCACATGGCTCGGCGTCAAGTTGCCCTGCGAATATGGCATCGTATGTTTCCTTGGACACAGATGAAAATGGAGCAGCCGGCGGCACAATGCCCATCCTCTACAAGAGGAGTACCTCGCCCCGCTTGGAGGTCGGTATGTGCGCCAGCGACTGAGCAGCAATCCGTCTGCTCCTGATTGGCATGGGCCTTCTGGTTGTCCGCCTTCTGCCGTGGTGGAGTGGCGATTAAGGGCAACATTCGCTTGAGCTGAACCTCCTTGGTAAACCATGCGAGACATCGAGCGGCCTCGCGCGGCGTGGGTGTCATGTCACTAGGATCGGGTGTGGCTTGGCCGATCGAGTGGCCATCCCGCGTCGGCATAGAAGTACCCGCCATGTGCTTGGACGGCTCCAACCCAGGTGGCTAGACCTCAACATCCTCCCCTAGCGCCACATAACCCGCGACAACGGGCTCTCCGATTAGTGGAGGCGAGCCCTGCACAGGCGACGACGGAGGCGGGTCCTGTCGTACCCTAAGGGGCCATCACCGGAGAACAGGTGTCCACCAACTAAGCTTGAACCTCCTGAGAGACGGTTGCCGCAGCATGCAGGCACCCAAGCGCTGGTGCGACCGTTGGCCGGCTCACGACTGAGCGAAGGCAGCAAGCTCATCCAGCATCGGATCGATCGAGACTGAGCCCAGCGGGAGGCCCTGCTCCCATGCACAGCCCCTCCACCAGCGGATCTGGCTCGAGGAAGCAACGTGCAGTAGTCGAAGCAGAGGCATCGCTGGTGTAGTCAGTAGGTGCGCCCATGCTGATGTCCATCGCTGGCTGACCCTTGCACCACCGGTGTCATCTCCGACATCGACGTCTTCTATCAGCACACCCCATGCCTCCCTGTGCGGTCCCATCCGAGGTCGGTGGACTGTCGGCACGAGTTGAGTGGTGAGGCAGGCCACCACCCTTCAACACCAACTTAGGCCACTTGTAGTTCCTTGCGAGGTGGCTGAATTCGTGGCAGCGCAGGCAACGGTAGTGGCAACCGACAAGTCGCTACTCAGTGCGAGTAGGAAAGGCAGTTGAAATATCTAGTCGCGGAGCTATGCGGGGATCTTCTAAGCCTATGTGCACAGACCTAGGCCATGGCGGGGCTCAACCGAGGCATTCGCAGGTCCCGCCTCCTATCAGGGGTAGGATCTCCTGCACCCATCGGCGCTAGGGGGCGGAGACCCGTCTGCGGTTGCCGAGGCGCTGGCAGGGCAGGGACCCGACCATCCACTATTTGAGCAGGCAAGCCGTGCACCAGCTGGCATTGGCGCATAGGTCCCCGTCCAACATTCGCTCCACTGTGCCCCAGAACCATGACTGAACGAGTGTAGGCGCGCATGGGGGATGTAGTGGCCGGCTTCGCGGGCGACGAGTGGCCTCCAAGTAGGTTGCAGGGTGGTCGTCTTCGGTCTCCTCGCCGTCATCATCCGCCCACCACCGAGATTTCATACGCCCTCTCGAGGAGCATCCTAGGAAGAACGGTGCCGCAGATAGTGTGAGAGAGGAGCTTGGGGCGCTCGACGAAGCCGCGCTGGGCCCCCGAAGGCCCAAACATGGCCGCGATGATGGTGTCCACCAGTCCCCATGGCGGAGGGGGAAGGGAAGCGCCAGGTCTGGCCCCCTTCGGGTGTTAGCGGGGCGGCCATGGCGATGTCCACGGCGGCGTCATCTTACCCCGGCGACGAAGGGGGTGAGGGGTCGTGGACGATGGGGGCAACGTCTAGTGGTCATCAAGGGGACACCAGTGGCGACAACGTCGTCTGCTCCGGAGCGGATAGCGCCGACTCCGCGGGCGGAGGCGGTGGTAGTGCGGTCACCCCACGAGCGGCCGAGGCGTTGGTGTCCACGCTTAGCTGGGGCACGCGCGGCTGTTGGCGGTGGAAGCCAGGGGCCACTAGCGGTGGCGGCGTCAGGGAAGTGTGAAAGGATCTAAACAATGCCTAAGGGGGGGGGGGGGGTAAATAGGCGCATCTAAAAATTTCTGCATAATCTCAAAGTCCAATGTCAGTGACAATCGGAAGTCTCGACAGTTTGGGCCGGAACTTTCGGCAGCCAAAAGTTCCGACGCAAACATCCGGGAGTTCCGACAGCTACGAGAATTTCACTACTATAGGATCACTAGTACACCTAGAGGGGGGTGAATAGGCCTATAAAAATTCAACTCAAAACGAAGTCAAATTCACCCACGGTTCTGCCGCTCTGTGAGCGCGGCACTGCCACACCTACAGGAGAGATTAGTTCACAATTCAAAATCTACCCAGCAAAATCTAGATAGGGTAAATTTCTTAGCTTCCTACAGGGTAGTAGATCACAGATCGATAGCTGAAGGTGGTGGGAACACCACACACAAGTAGATCATGCCTCAAACTGTAGAAATCACCTCAATAACAATATGTCAAGCAAGTAATGTAAATCAAGCACAAGTGATACAATAATTTATCCCGTGGTTTGGCTCGCCACCAAGGCTTGCCTACCTCCACTGTTGTTGAGGTTAGCCACTAAGGCTTAGAGCTTTCCAGCCTTCCTCATTCTCATGTCAAGAGACTTAACTCTTGAGATGAGGGGTGAGTTTACTAGCTTCAAGAGATGGTTACAAACCTCCCTGGGGCTGCCACACAAGTTGGCAAGCTCCACGGGTGATGCTCTAGCTGGCTAGGAGCCAAGCTCCAAGAGTAACAAACACAATTGCCAGTCTACAACATAAACCAAGTGCTCTTTAGAGTTTGGGAATTAAGGGAGTTGCTCTATAATCAAGTTGTGGACCCTTTTCCCTCAAGGATTGATGGGGAAATCAATGGATTTGCTTGGGTGCTGTAGGTCAACAATGGAGTGAGAGAGAGAGAGCTCCTGCTCTATTTTGGGCATGCTAAAGTGAGGAAGAAGAGAGCAGGTTCATCAGCATTGGGAAGGAAGGGGAAAGATATATATATATACCCCCAGCCCCCAACGTTCGCTTTAAATCGTAGATAGCCATTGGTGAGGAAAGGGAAAGATATATATACCCCAGCCCCCACTGGACACCGCAACCAAAGGGTCATGCAAGACGAAGCCCACGACCTCGAGGTCAAGGGGACACGGATCCTGCGACCCTGGGGTCGAGCGAGGTAGAGCCCGTGACCAAGGGGTTGGGTGAGCCGGATCCTGTACCCAAGGGGTCGGGCGAGCCGGATCCCTCACCTAAGGGGTCGGGCGAGCCGGATCCTGCACCTAAGGGGTCGAGCAAGACAGAGTTCGCACCCACACAAGACAGCAAGGGTAATAGTGAAGTGCATACTGTCTTGGCTATGAATACGAGGATGCTTGTGATTGTTTGAGCACTTGATAGCACATATTAGCTTAAGCATTGTGTCCTCCTTTATAGTATGGCTTTTCCTATACTCAAATTCAAGATATAAAAGAATCTTAAACCTCTTTTGAGTTCGAAGCCAACTATATTTGTAATTGGGGGATCCTCCGTTTCGTATAGCATCCTCGAATATAAATTCCCTGCTAGCCATCTCGATAAATCTCATTAGTTCTCTAATTGCGTGGTCATTATACCAAAACCCACAATTAGGGCTTGATTACACTTTCAATCTCCCCCTTTTTGGTGATTGATGATAACCCAATTAGAGCTTACAAAAGATATGAAATAAATACTGAGATTTTCAAGCCTTGGGTATAGAGCCTCCCCCTAAGTCTGTGAATAGAGAATTGAATTCTCAAATTGGCATAAGAAGCCAAGATTCATATTTTAGTGAAAGTGATGGGGCTCCCCCTACATCCATGCTCCTGTGGGGTGCTGTAAACTATGTCAGGTATGTAAAACGTGATTCAAATGACAGTTTATGCACAACATGGTTTGCTGTTGTAGCTGGGTGCGGCTACTGCCACACTTGCTGTAACAGCATAGATCAGAATAGACACTACACAATATGTGATACATATAAAGATATACATTCTAGCACAATTGTATTACAAGCGACAACATAGATTAATATATGTCCATATCCCACACAAAAGTCAAATAGTAGCATTATTTCACAATTTAGAGTTTTGAGCGACTCTCAAACTTTCCACCTAGTGAAGACTAACACTCATCGAATAAGACATGAAGCGCAGCTAGCTGACCATGGCATCGAAAAGTTGTTGACCCCTCTAATTTTTCTAAAGTTGCCTCTAATTTTTGTAAAGTTGTTGACACCTCTCCCCCTTTGGCATAAAGCACCAAAAAGAGAAGAAAAGAAGAAAGATCAATACATACTCGTCATCTCCCTGGATGTCCGTCTAATCAATATCATCACCTCCTGCAGCAGTCCTAGGCACCACCATCACAATCATCGTCATCGGAGTCAATATGTGCACGGCCCTGACGGTGAGTAGTGGTGGTGTAGCGAGTGAAACGAAGTGGAACTACCTCGGCTCCTGTCTCTGATGGTATCCCTCCTGGGTCTCATCCAATCTGCTGCTTGTCCCTACTGCTCCTCCTCCTCCTCATCATCCTCATCATCTGAATCTATGTCAGAGAGACTTGGAAGGTCATACTATGGAGGAGGTGGAATCGGAGGGAGTGGTGGAAGGTCCTGTCCACACTGCTTACTCTGCTCAAGCTGTGTCTCATACGCTATGTCAGCTGCATAGGTACACTTGCTGAAGATTTCCTTCAACCACATGCCAAACTTCTTCATCTTGCCTCCTCTACAAGACCTAAAGTGGGAAGACTCAGGGATATCTACATGAGCATGAGAGCTCCCTGCTCCCTGAGTAGCTACAGCTGGCTGGGTCTTCTCAATTTTGTAGACGGTTGCATCCCATCCTTTGGAAAATAAAATCCAGTGACCATCTCAATCAGTGAACATGAGGTAAGGGGCATAAGGCAGACCCTCCTCCCATCCTCCACTACAAATCTCAACTTAGTCCACATGAATCTAGGGACATTGAACCTATCCCCACCTGGAGCAAATCTAGCCAACACATTTCTCACATAGCCATTAATATATGAGGCTACTCCATCCTTTGGGTTGATGGTGTTCCTGATGAGGTTGTTGAGGATGTAATAGAAGCTATGTAGACCACTCCTCTTGCCATCTACAATCCTTCTATCTCTCCACATGTAACTGATGTCATGGATCTCAGCTCGAGGCTCATCATGAATGTAATTGTAACCTCTGTGCTCCTCCCCAAAGCCAAGAATCTAGCTGAATATGACAAAATTGACTCGGTAGTGCCGACCATCAGTCATCTAGTGAATCTCATCAGAGGTCTGGTCATAGAAGTATGTGGCATGAAACTGTGCAAGGACCTCCTTATTCTAGTTATACTAGAAACCCATGATGTCTGAAAGCTAGAACCTATCATAAATTTTGATTACCTTGTCCAACTCAGGCTCCTCCTTCTCCTACATCTCATCCCAATCAATATACTGCATCTTGATGATTTTGGTTTTCTTGGATGCAAGAATGGCAGTGGCATAAAAGTTGGAATGAAACTCATTCTAGAATCTATAATCAATGCCCAAATCCTTGCGCACTACATAGGGATTGATCCTCCTTGCCTCTTCCACCAGCTTCCAACTCTTAGTAATAGTTGACAACTGCATGCTGGCAGGCGTCATCTGGAGGTCTCATGATGATCTCACCCTCAAAATCTCTCATGTATCTGCCATCAAACTCGGAGAGATGCTGTGGGGTGTCAGGAATGGCATCAGTGGTACTACCGGTCATCTCCACCCTCTCCTCATCTTCAATGTATTGCATGCGCCTCCCCCTATCACCAAGTCCCCTTGGAGCTGCACTACTGTCTACTGCTGTTGACCTCCCTCGACCATGGCAAGGTGGATCCTTGTCTCTTTGCTCATTCATTTTCCTTTTCCCCCTTCGGTCATAATCTCCATGCTCCGTCTTCTCAAACGAGGATTGAAGAGGAGAGGGAAGAAATTGCTCGGGCCTAGGGGCAGTAGCAGCCATCAGTGACATTGAGGGAGTGCTGGCAGCTGCCGTGGCACTGCTAGAGATTGGCAATGCTGTGGCCAAGCGACGACGACGGCGTAGGCGCAAGAGGAGAGAGAGGCACGGGGCGTCGGCGTCGGGGGGAAGTGAGAGGGAAAGAAGTTACTGCGGACCTAATGATAAGAGGAAGAATAAATGGGCATCACAGTAAAACCATTTAGGCAAAATCTCAATTGAGATTCAAAGTGCGGCACTGCCGCATGCCTAGCCCGGCACTGTCGTAGAGCGGCACTGCCGCACAACAAGCGTGGCACTGCCGCACTCCCCAAAACAGTGGGAGTTAGCTATAATCTATATGACTCTCTCTGTATAAGATATGGACACATATCACCTATATACCATGACTAGAAACAAATAATCAATACATACCATGATCATGATACATAAGTTGCCTTTTATAAATCATTTTCATGCACAATATGATTTTTTAACTCTTTTGCCTAGATACTAGTTTATCAAATAGAGGCATGCTAAAATTCAAACCATGTTATGAGAATCAAGTATATTTAGCTCACTATGCAAAGCATAAAACCTTGACTCATCGAGGGGCTTTGTGAAGATATTGGCTAGTTGTTTTTTGGTGCTCACATGGCGAATTTCGATATCTCCTTTGGTTTCATGGTCTCTCAAGAAACGATGACGGATGTCTATGTGCTTGGTTCTAGAGTGGCTTATGGGATTGTTTGCAAGCTTAATGGCACTCTCATTGTCACATAATAATGGGATTTTGGTAAAATGACATCCGAAATCACGAAGAGTTTGCCTCAGTCCAAAGTAGTTGGGCACAACATACACCAGTCACAACATACTCAACCTCGGCAGTGGAAAGGGCTACACAATTTTGCTTTTTAGAACTCCAAGACACTAGGGACCGTCCAAGGAATTGACATGTCCCCAAAGTGCTTTTTTGATCTACTTTGCAACCGGCGTAATTAGAATTCGAATACCCAAGTAGATCAAACTTAGAGCCCTTAGGATACCACAAACCAAGGTTAGGAGTATGTACTAAATATCTCAAGATTCTCTTAACAGCCACCAAGTGACACTCTTTCGGGTTAGCTTGAAATCTAGCACACATGCACACACTAAGCATAATATTGGGCCTAGATGCGCACAAATAAAGTAGAGAGCCGATCATGGAATGATATACCTTGGTATCTATGGCTTTCCCTTCAATGTTGAGATCAAGATGTCCATTGGTTGGCATAGGGAGTTTTGATAGGCTTGGCATTCACCATGTCAAACTTCTTGAGCATATCATGGGTGTACTTTGTTTGACTAATAAAAGTTCCAGTCCTTCACTTGCTTGATTTGAAATCCGAGGAAGAAATTCAACTCACCCATCATGGACATCTCAAATCTCTTCGTCATGATCCTACTAAATTCCTCACAAAAAGTATGATTAGTACTACCAAATATTATGTCATTGACATATATTTGGCACACAAATATATCTTTACCAACTTTGTGAGTGAAAAGAGTAGGGTCAGTGTCGATGAAATATGGTTGGCAGTCTACCTAGGGGTATGCCCTAGGTAGTAGATTGTCAGCAGACTAGATGCGTAAGCCACAAACAAGACGGTGACGCAAGACAGACACGAGGTTTTATCCAGGTTCAGCCGCCAAGAAGGACGTAATACCTACGTCCTGCGTCTGATTGTATTGCTGTATGTCAATGAGAGATGTTTTTTAGAGGGGTTCCCCTGCCCACCTTATATAGTCCAGGGAGGCAGGGTTACAGATCTGGAAACTAATCCTAGCCAGTTACAATTGCCATATGTGGCCGGATAAGGATTCCTATTCTAACCAACCAGGATCTTGCTTGATCGCCAAATCTGCCTTGACTCCTTGCGCGGGACTTCGAACAAGTTGGCCAGGGCCACGTGTCGTCTTTTGGTGGACCAGGACCCACTGATCTAGGCCAGGCCCAAGCCTAGCCGCAAGGGTATAGGGGTTAATACCCCCATAGCTAGTCCCCGAGCACCATGTATTGTGCTGCGACACGCCATTTTAACCTTCTCCGACAAGTAAGGCTTGAGTCCTTGACGTCTCTGACCACCGTTGTCGCCGGAGAAGTAGGTTGTCCGAAGAATGTATGGTGCTCTTAAGAAAAAAGAAAAAGATTTCCATCCTGTGAAGTGTGCCCACTTGTATTTCTGAAAAGAAATGTAAGTGAATCTTGAAGCGTAGCATCCTTGATCATCAGAGGCGTAGGGGTCGAAAAACAAACACATTCACCGCAAGGTGAAGTGTGCCCACTTAGTCCCCGAGCCTGGTAGTAGGTGACGTAGGCACGTGGTGCCAGGGTCTAAAAAGAACTCCCTAGTTAAGTTGAGAACCCAATTGTCGTACAGGCAATACGAGATGCACCGGCAGGTGCATCGTACCGATGTAGTCCCGAGGCTTGCTGGAAGGCAAAGTATGAGCCTTGTAGCAAGGTCTAAATAAATGTCTCTCAACTATATGTGAGTACAAATCACATGTAGCCGAGGAGAACGATCTTCGAGCAGTGGTCGGGATAGTTCCCGAGCATGATAGTAATCCTTACAATCAGTCAAAGCATAGGGGTCGATTAAATAAACACATTCACCGCAAGGTGAAGTGTGCCCACTTAGTCCCCGAGCCTAGTAATAGGTGACGTAGGCACGTGGTGCCAGGGTCTAAAAAATAATTTCCACTGAAGTTAAGAATCCAATCATCGTGCAGGCGATACGAGATGCACCGGCAGGTGCATCGTACCGATATAGTCCCCGAGCTTGCTGGAAGGTGAAGTATGAGCCTTGTAGCAAGGTCTAAATAAATGTCTCTCAACTGTATGTGAGTACAAATCACATGTAGCCGAGGAGAATGATCTCTGAGCAGTGGTCGGAGCAGTCCCCGAGCATGGCAGTGGTCGGAGTAGTCCCTGAGCATGGTAGTGGTCTGGGTAGTCCCCGAGCGTTGTAGTGGTCAGGGCAGTCCTTGAGCACGACCGTGGTCTGGTCCATCCTTGATCACGACCGTGGTCTGGTCCATCCTTGAGCACAAGACATGCAGCAAAAAAAAACGAACGCCTCTTGTACTATTATTTGGTGTATTTATTTATTTCCTTACTCTGTCAAGTCCAATCTGACACGTCTGGTCAAAAAAGCAGATGGGTATAGCATGTCACACTGTCTTCTTGCTCTTTCTGGCAAACAGTCGCTTGGCACCTGTAAGGAGGTGCGTCAGTGTGGGCCCTCTCACACTATCATCGAAGAGGCGCGTACACTGGTAACGAAGGGGCACGTTTATTAGGCGTAGATCTCGAGGTTGTGAAAACAACCAGTCTACGGCACGTGCGCACGTCTCCCAAGAATCTCGGGCAGGATGAAACGATGGAGCTCTTGGTTATTTATAATATAGAACCTGGTAAGTTACTTTTTACCGATCCCCATTATCATTCGCCGCCACAAGCCTTCTTCTTCCTATTGCCGAACCCTATTCCTCCGAAATCATCGCCAATCACCCCTCCACCGCATCCACCCCTTTAGCAAGGATGGATTAATGGTGAAGAAAGACGCCCAGAAGAAAGCCAGAGTCATGGCGAAGGAGTGGTGGAAGTCAAGGAGCAACGAGCAGACCATCGAAGACCTCATCGCCATGGGAGTGCTCCACAACAAAGCACTCGCGGGATGGCACGCGCCAGAAGGAGAAAGCTACCCCGATCCACAACCAGGTGAGATTGTGGTTTTCGAGGATTTCTTCAAGCGAGGTTTTGGGGTTCCAGTGCACCCTTTCCTTCAGGGGCTCTGTTTGTACTACGAGATTGGGATTTGCAATCTGCATCCCAACTCGATTCTTCTTGTCTCCACCTTCATCCATCTTTGCGAAGCCTATGGTGGCTTCCAGCCCCATTTCGACCTCTTTCGCCATCTGTTTTGTCTACGAAGAAAGGGAGCGGCGGCTCGAAGATAGCCGGAGGCGTATACCTCAATCTGCATGACGGGATGAAGGCCCAGTACTTGCACTGCCCTTGGAACACATCACTAGACGAATGGTACAAGAAGTGGTTCTACATCCATGAAGAGCCGAACATGATCACCCTATGCGACGTGGGGTTGATTCCAGAGAAGAAGAACAGCTGGTCGGAGAAGCCCGAGCACTTGGAACAGATCGCAGAACTGCTCAGGATGATCCCGTGGGGGAAGCTGGACAGTCCAAGCGTGGTCGGGAACTTCATCAGCCGAAGGATCCAGCCCTGCCAGAAGAGGGTACATCCTGGCTACAAATACCAGGGGAGCGCAGATCCAACGAGGACCAGAAAAGAGGCACTCGACAAGATCGAAGTCAAGGCCAGGATTAGGGAGCTATTCAACCTAGCCAATCCTAATTATGTCAGGTTAAGCGACATCGAGTACGCCTTCAAGCTGGCCCGACCTCCCCCAAAGGTAAATTATGCTTCCTTGTAGCTATAGAGTTATGTTGGAACAAAAAATTGACTGTGTTGTCATCTTTATATTTCCCAGAGTAATGGTTCGTGACAGGGCAGCAGTGTTCGTGTCTCCACCCCCTGGTGTGGATTGGCCGCAAGTTGCTGGCCCAACCGCCCAGACCAGTGCCAGGGCCGAAGACGTCGACTGGGCCGTACTCAGGGGTTGGAGAGGAGGCAACTGGCCAGGGCTGCTAGCAAGCGGCCGGATGGCCAACAAACGTCGTCAGGCCATCTTCCCTTCTTTTGGACGATGAAACAGAGGATGCGGACATCTTCTGACTCATCCCTCGAAAGAGGAGGAGACAAATGGAGTCAATAGGAGCAGGGTGGCTCCTCTGTGCCAGCAGGGATCGCATCACCGACCACTGCAACACAGAGGACAAGCGGAGAAGGAGTCGAGCACCAAACCCCGGCGCCGGTACTGGTCATGGAAAAAGACCCGGTGGAACCCGCCGAGCACATGGAGCAAGCGCTGGTCGAAGAGACGCTCCTTCGCCATGTCATTCCGTGCTTCCAAGCTATAAGTATTTGTAACCTTGATGTAAGCTTACAATTTGTATTGAATACTATTGTCTTCTGAACTTATCTCTGATATATTAGGTCGGCGTCCACCGAAAATCCCGACCAGCTAGCCGGGTGCGGCACGACTTCGCCAGCAATGGCAGAAAAAACTACCTAGTAGCCAGCTATGGAGGAACCTGTGGAAGAAAATCCACTGGAACCTCAGCAAACGAGTGGCCAGACGATAGTCCCCGAGCAGCTAGTTGAGAAGAGAGCCGAGCCAAGGACAAGTGCTTCGAGCACTAACCCTGCTGAGGGGAATACTTCAGTGCCAAGGGTACCGGACCAAGACGAGGAGCAGCAGCCAGAGGTGGCACAGAGCACGCTTACCGATGCCGCGGCCCGTGGGAAAGCCATAATGGTCGCAGAGACTACAAACTCCAGACCAGTGCCGCCTCCTGAACAAGAGGCCGAAGAGGATGAAGTATTAGAGATCCTAGGCCGTCCTCAAGACAAACAACAACATGTATATGTGTCACGCTGGCAGAACGATGAGTGGGTTATGCATAAGGAAATCCCAGAGGTCGAAGAGACCCTAAAAGTTGAACGAGCGGCAAAACGTCTGGTGACAGAAGTCTAGGTATGTTTGGCTTGACCACTTGATCCTACTATTTAGTCGAACTGTCTAACTTAGCTTGTTTATGTGCAGGACTTGATGAAGACCGCAAAGTACCGAAAGAGGTGCTTCGACCAGATTGAGGGAATCACGACAAACAATAAAGAACTAGCGGCCGAGGTGGAACGCTTGCGCCGCCAACTTGAAGCTACCGACCAGGAGAGGACAGAACAAGATGCAAAAAACCAGAACCTGGTCGTCCAGCTCAGTAACAAAGAGCAAGAAAAAACAAGTAAGTTGTCATTTTATCACAGCAAGTGCGTGACACGTGTTGTTGCATTGTTGGTAGTGACAGCTGTAGTGCA
The DNA here is from genome assembly GCF_019320115.1 of Miscanthus floridulus. NCBI lineage: Eukaryota > Viridiplantae > Streptophyta > Magnoliopsida > Poales > Poaceae > Miscanthus > Miscanthus floridulus. Next base: position 28,752,388 of record NC_089596.1, read on the forward strand.
GGCTTAGAAGCCGAAGTAACCCGCCTCCAAGAGGAGAATAGCCGTGTGACCGCAGAGTGTGGTCGCCTGAAGGAGGACAACGAAAAACTGGCGCGCGACCAGTCTCAACTCCAGGACCGCACAACTAAGATGAAGGAGGAACTGAAAAGTAAGTGTTCCAGACCACCTTGCTCATTCTGTTGCCCGCCTTATCTTGTCAGTGCCATTACATTTTGATGTCTTGTACGTTTTGCAGTTTTAAAAGTAAATGCCAAGAAACACCTAGAGGCCAGTGATGAAAGATCATGACGGCTGGAAGGCGCGATGTCTAGAGGCCACCGAGGATCGGGATACATGGAAGAACCGGTGCCAGGAGGTGGCAACTGGCATTTTACCCATCCTCGACCTTATCGACCCGGTGCTCACAGAGGAAGTGCCTAAGGATGCCACAGCCTGGACTGGTCGAGAGATGCCGAAAGGCATGGGAATGGTTCCAAGAGTTCAGTGAAGGAGGCGGGTGAGTACATGGGTGCACATGTGCTAAGCATGGTGCATGCCCACTACCCCCTGATCGATCTCAAGCGCCTAGAGGCTGGGTACCCAAAGGAGGTAGACCCAGACAAGGCTGAGGAGCTTCGGATGGCCCAGCTGGACCTAGTCGTCAAAGATAATTGGCGACATTAATCTATGTGGAGGTGGGACAACACCTATACAGGGTACGCCATCGACAAGTCAGCTAGAAACGCCATCAGTTGCAAGCCAACCGACGAAGCCTGCGGTCTCGACTAGCCAGGCATCGGCGGGGCCATCCTCTTTAGCTTGACCAGCACAAGAGCCCCCGAGACTCGAGTAGAATATCAGAAGCGGCGAGCAGTAGGTGCCGCGCACCCCGACCAGCCAATGTAATAGGCTTAGAGCTGTAGAAGAAGGACATAGTTGTGTTATTGTAAACTTGGGCCTCTTCAGGCAAGCTTGTAATAACGTAACTGCATATCATCATAAGCTTGTTTGCTTTGTATAAAACGTATTTAAGCTTGAAACTCATTTTGGTGTAACTAAGTGAGAACATGTTAATGTTCTGTTTAGTCGTACCATTTTGCTCGACATGTCATCCCGAAAAGTTTGCGCAGCCCTAGTTTGCCATGTGGTCGAAGTGTGAGGTGCATGACCTGTGCACACGTAGACGTGGACAAGTCAAACCAGGGGGGACCTGCCGATCACCCGTAACGTAGAGAGCGGATCCCATGCACGCGTTGGGAGGAATTCGGAGATAGGGCCTGCTCCGAAAACCGTAGAAGGAATGGTGGTCGGCCTTTACTGGCTAAGTTAGAATAACCATAAAATTCGAAGTGACTGCATTAGAGTGGTCGAAGAAATCATAATAGCTTTATTGAAGTAAATCAAAGTACAAAAGGAGTACATATCTCAGTGGTTAAGCATAGAAACGTCTAAGCTTGTCGATGTGCCACGAGTTTGGTACAGTCCATACCGTCCAGGTGAGCTAACCTGTAAGACGTTGGTCGTGTGACTTCCTTGATCATGAAGGGCCCCTCCCATGGGGTTGCGAGTTTATGGACACCAGCCTGGTTCAGTCTTCCACTTCAGGACCAGGTCCCCGACCATGAAGAACCGCTCTTTAACGTTCTTGTTGTAGTACCTACGCAAAATAGCAAGGTATTTGGCTGTACGTACACAAGAATCGAGCCGCTTCTCTTCTGCACTATTCACTTCTAGCTCCCATACTTCATTGACCCTGCCTTCAGTCGAAGTTCTCTACCCATGCTGATCTGAAAGCTATATCTGCTGGGAGGACTTGCCTCAGCGCCGTAAACCATAAAGTATGGTGAGACACCGGTGTTATGACTGGGCTGAGTTCTGAGGCCCTAGACCACGGCTGGTAACTCTTTGAGCCATCTTCCATGGAGCTTTGTCATTTTCTCTGTACATCCTCTTCTTCAATGCGTCCAAGATCATGCCATTTGCCCGCTCGACTTGTCCATTAGCTCTAGGGTGCGCCACCGAGACGTATTTTACTACTATGCTCCTTTCATCGCAGAAGTCCCAAAAAGCGTTCCCAGTGAACTGAGTACCCAGATCAGTGATGATGCTGTTGGGTATGCTGAAACGAGTGGATGACCTGGTCAAGGAACGTGACAGCCTTTTCTGAGGATGCCTGTACCAGAGGCATGTATTCTATCCACTTAGAAAATTTGTCGATCAGCACAAAGACGCATGTAAATTTCCCAGGAGCCGGTTTGAAGGGCCTGATCATATCCTAGTCCCCAGCATGCTAAGGGCCAAGAGGCTAGGTATTGTCTAGATCTCATGTGCTAGTACGTGGATTCTCTTGGTGAAGAACTAACAACCCTCACAGTGGCGGACTAGCTTCTCTGCATCAGGCTACTGCTGACGGCCAATAGAACCCTGCTCGAAAAGCCTTACCGACTAGTGTTCTTGAGGCCGCGTGGTTGCTGCAGGAGCCAGAGTGGATTTGGTCTAGGAGATGTTCGCCATCCTCCTGGGTTATACACTTCATCAAGATTTCCTCCTTTGCGTTCTTGCGCCATAACTTGCCATCGACGAGCAGGTACTGCTTACTACGACGCATCAGGCGCTCAGTTTTCTGTCTGATTAGTGTAGCCACTGCCATCTATTAGGTACTTGATGAAAGGTATTCTCCAGTTGGGCTTATGAGTAGTCGGAGGCATTTCAGTGGTGCTCGACGCCGGAACCGTAGCCACCAATTGCTGGTCTAGAGGCTTGTCTGCCGTGGAATCTTCCTCTTCGATGGAAGGCGTGAGCAGGTCTTGGACGAATACGCCATGTGGGATTTTGGCTTGGGATGATCCTAACTTTGACAGCGCATTCGCTGCTTGATTCTTGTCTCGGACCATGTGTATGTACTCGATGCCGTAGAACCTGCCTTCCAGCTTTCTGATAGATTTGCAGTATGCATCCATCTTTTTGCTTGTCGTGTCCCAGTCCTTATTGAGTTGGTTGATGATCAGAGCTGAGTCTCCGTAGACATAGAGACGTTTAATGCCAAGCTCAACCGCAATGCACAAACCATGTAGGCATGCCTCGTACTCAGCGGCATTATTAGAAGCTGGGAAATAAATCCTGAGAATGTACCGGAGCTGCTCCTTGGATGGTGACATGAAAAGGACTCCTGCTCCCGCACCATCAATGTTGAGAGAGCCGTTGAAGTACATCGTCCAATACTCATCGGATCCTAGAGAGGTAGGCATGCTTAAGTCTGTCCACTCGATGATGAAATTGACGAGTGCCTGAGACTTGATTGTAGTACGGCTTGCAAATTCCAAGGAGAAGGTGCATAGCTCCATTGCCCACTTAATGATGCGCCCGTTTGCATCCATGTTGCTAATGATGTCTTGCAAAGGGTACTCAGTCATGACCACCACACAATATCCATCGAAGTAGTGTTTCAACTTTCGGGATGTTATTAGTATGGCGTAGATCAACTTTTAAATCTGTGGGTACCTGGTCTTGGACTCATTGAGTACCTCACTGATGAAATAAATTGGTCGCTGTACCTTGTAGACGTGGCCAGGCTCATCGCACTCGACCACCATGGCCGTGGAGACCACTCGATTAGTAGCCACAATGTAAAGCAGGAGTGTTTTGTCTTCTCTAGGAGCAGTGAGGACCGGAGGAGACGTAAGGTATTGTTTCAGCTGTGTGAAGGCAGCGTCTGCTTCCTCCGACCACTCAAACTTTTTGGATGCTTTGAGTAGTTTAAAGAACAGTAATCCTTTTTCGCCTAATCTTGATATGAAACGGCTAAGGGTGGCCATGCACCTGGTAAGCTTCTGAACATCCTTCACCTTTTTGGGTGGCTTCATGTCCAAGACAGCTTTGACTTTCTCCGGGTTAGGGCGTATGCCGTCGTGACTGATGACGTTGCCAAGTAGTATGCTAGAAGGAACACCAAAGACGCACTTTCTTGGGTTTAATTTCCACTGGAATGTGTTAAGGGCTGCAAAGGTGCATTCCAGGTTGTCAACAAGGGTATGTGCTTCCTTGGTTTTGACAACTATATCATCAACATAAGCCTCGACGAGGCCGTCTTTTATCTCATCATTAAGGCAGGCCTATATAGCGCGTTGGTAGGTAGCCCCGGTGTTCTTGAGCCCGAACGACATGGTCATGTAGCAGTAGGCGTCGAAAGGCGTGATAAAAGATGTCTTGATCTGGTCGTCCTTTTTGAGGATCTGGTGATAACCAGAGTAGCAATCGAGAAAGGAAAGCAGCTCGCAACCGGTAGTTGAATCTATGACCTCGTCTATGTGAGGTAAGCCAAAGGGGTCCTTAGGGCAGTGTTTGTTGAGATCAGTGTAATCAACACACATTCTCCATTCATTATTCTTTTTGCGTAAAAGAACCAGGTTGGCTAACCACTCTAGATGATACACTTCTTTGATAAATCCGGCTTCCAAAATCCATGTAACTTCTACCCTAATCACCTCCTTTTTAGTCACGAGCGAACCAGTCGTAGCTTCTGCTTGATAGGTTTGGCCTTGCCGTTGACATTCAGGGAGTGCTCGATCAAGTTCCGAGGTACACCGGGCATGTCAGCAGGTTTCCATGCGAACACATCCATGTTGCTCCTCAAGAACCTGACGAGCACGTCTTCCTATTTGGGATCTAGGTTGGCCCCGATAAGGGCCAGTTCTGCTGGGATCACCGTCGACTAGCTGGATCACCTTGTGCTCCTTGGACTTGACGTTCTTGCGTGGAGCCTCAAGCTCTAGGATCTCCAGATGGTTGGCTGAGGTCTTCTTGGCATCGAGCATGGTCTCGGCCATGCGAATAGAGAGGTCATGAGCCTCTGCTATTTTGAAACTGTCGTCCTCGTAGGTATAAGCCATGTGCACGTTGCCTCAGAGGGTTAGAACTCCTTTCTCGGTAGGCATCTTGAGCACCAGATACCTGTAATGAGGTATGGCCATGAACTTGGTGAGCGATGGTTGACCAAGAATAGCATGGTAGGTGCCGTCGAAGTCAGCGACCACGAAGTTGACATAGTCGGTGCGGAAGTGGTCTGGAGTCCCAAATTGCACAGGTAACATGATCTGCCCGAGAGGTGTAGAGCTCTGTCCGAGGAGAACACCCTAGAACTGTGCCTCGTACGGCTTGAGGTCTGCCTGGGCTATTTTTAGGGCGGGCAGACTATTCTTGAACAGTATGTTGATGGAGCTGCCGCCGTTGATCAGTACTCTGTCGAACTATACCTTGTTGATACAAGGATCGAGGACCAGGGGAAAACATCCTGGCTTAGGTATTGCGGCCCATTGGTCCTTTCTGCTGAAGGAGATTTCGCGGTGAGACCACGAAGGGAGCCACAGATCGGTGAGGAGGTTGTCGGTGTTGGCCACGTTCAAGCAAGCGTGGGTGAGCAGCTTGCGTTCTCATTTGGTCTTGATGGACACTTTGCTGCCGATGATGGTGTGCACACGATCGGTTGGCTTGACATACTTGTGATGAGGATCTACGTCTTCATCATTGTTGTCCTCGTTGCACTGTTCCCCTGCGTCATTAGGCTTGTCGGACATATCCAGAGCCTATTGATGCGTGTAGATGGATTTGAGAACACGGCAATTCTCCATGGTATGGTTTGACTTAGGATGGAGTTGGCAGGGCCCTTTCAATGCTTTGGCTTAGTCGTCTTCGTAGTTACGACGTCCGCCACCTTTTTAACGATGTTGACCTCACCGTCGTCCTCCTGAGCATGCTTGCCCATGTAATCGTCACGGCAATTACGCCGCTGATTACGTTGGTCGCGGTGGTCGCGGGAGTCGTTGCGCTGGTTGCGGCGGTCAAAATTATTGTTCCGACCACGGTTGTCGCGGTAGTCATCGTGGTGTGGGGGGTGGTCGAAGCGTGGAACCCTTGCTGCTTCTTCGATAATTATCTTTTTAGCGTCGTCGGCATCTGCATATTTCTTAGCGGTGGCCAGGAGCGCTATAACCGATTCAGGCCTCTTGCGCAGGAGCTTGTCCCTTAGGGCATCATGGAAGCGGAGGCCAGTGATGAAAGCCTCGATTGCCTCATTGTCGGAGATCGATGGGACCTTGATGCACATCTCTGAGAAATGCCGGACATACTCGCACAGTGGCTCATCTTTTCGATCTCGAATCCGTTGCAGATCATATTTGTTTCCCGGCTGCTCGCAAGTTGCAATGAAATTGTCAATGAAAGCCTGCTTGAGCTCTTGCCAAGAATCAAAGTAGTTCGGTGGCAAGCTGACTAGCCATTGGTGACCTGCATGGCCGATAGCGACTGGGAAGTAGTTAGACATGACGTGCTCGTCAGCCATGGCTGATCTGCATGCAGTTTCGTAGAGCATGACCCATAATTCAGGGTTCTCCTTGCCATCGTACTTCTAAAGTTTCTCGAGCTTGAAGTTCTTGGGCCATATGACTTGGCAAAGGTGTGGAGTAAACTGCTTCAGACCTGGTGGGCCATGGGCAGTGTCATATTCCATACGGCGATAACTTTCGTGGGATGCTCGGTCGTTGGCTCTTTGGTTGATGCAATCACGCAAATCATGTTCCCCGAGGTAGCGGCGGAGATCGTTATTGCCATCACGGTGATCCCAGTTGCCATCCTGATTAACCCTATGACCGCGGCGATTATCATGGTTGTCTCGGTGGTTGTCATCCCGAACGTCGCAGCGGTTGTCCTCCCAACAGCGGTTGTCGTCTCGACCACCATCATTACCACTGTTTCCGCCTTGACGGTTGTCTAATGGGTCGTTGTTGCGCGAGCCACATTGGTTGAGTGGCTGTGAGCGACTTGAGTATTGGCGGCTGTGGCTTGATTCAACTGAAATGGATGGAGCCCAGGCTTGATTCACCATCTCTGCGGTCTGAGCCATAGCAGCCGTCAGATAAGCTTGTATATCATCGTGAACTGCCTTGGTTTCCGGGGTGTTGGGTAGCCGTTGCATTGTCGCCATGGCGACGGCTACGTTGGCGCTTGGAGTCCTGAAGACCTGTTTGTCCCCCACCCTGTCGAAAGCATTATTGAGGTCACGTGGTTGGACCCTTATGCGTCATGCCTCCTCTTCTGCTTCAGCTTTGATTTGCTGGTGATTAAACCGGTCAATATTGCATGCCTCGCATGCAATCCTTTCTTGTTCTATTTCGCCAACCGCTGGCGGTTCGTCATTGCTGACAACATTGATCAAACCCCCTTGCCTTGGTGGGAAAGACAGGAATTACGGGAAACCCAGGGCGTGGTCTAGGATATCCAGATCGTATTCAACGCCTTCATCATCATGAAGCTAGAGCTCGGTGTGGAAGGAGGCATTAGATGCGATGCCAGATGAGGAGCTGGAGTCACCCTCTTGGACCGTGTGGACGGATCCTTCTTGATAATCCTCAATCCAGATCATGTTGACGAAGTTGCTTGGCCTCGGCCGAGGCTGATGTACAAAACCCAGATCCGAGCAGCGTCGTATGTTATACGCGTAGTTGGAGGCAGTGTTTCACAGGCCATAGGGCTAGGCCTGGTAGTTCTCCATCGAGGCTTCGTACTCGGAGAGCCAGAGACCCGTCGCAGAGGCTGGCTGGCGATGAGTAGAGCGCCCTTTAGGAGTAGATATGACCACGAGATTTATACCAAGTCGTGCAGGATGACTGGCCCAAGCTAGTCGGGTAGATCTGTTGTGGGGTGTGGTTACCTTCTCATTAGGTTGACTTTGAATCATACTTACCAGAGCTAGGGTTTCAGCGAGTTTGGTGCCGACCCGATCGATGGAGTCGAGCAGATCAGTGTTGTTGATTTGCTTCCCTTTGTAGCAAGGAAGCGGATGATGGGTTGTCGGTGTGGCTGAAGGTGATACGGGCGTGGTCAGAGCCAGATGTACCATGGTCGGAGCTTGATGTACCGTGGTTGGAGCCATAGCCAATGCAGGTGAAGCAGTGGTCAGCGCAGACTGAATCTGCGCCTCCTCTATGGTCATGGCGATGAAGTCGTCAGAGCCGGTGGTCCAGGTGATCTGGCCGATGGTGAACGTGAAGCCGTTCAGCATAGCCATGGAGCCGGAGATGATGACCATCTTGTTTGCTTGGAGAGCAGTACGCACACCCCCTACCTGGCGCGCCACTATCGACGAAATATGGTCAGCAGTCTACCTAGGGGTATGCCCTAGGTAGTAGATTGTCGGTAGACAGATGCGCAAGCCACAAACAAGATGGGGACGCAAGACAGACACAAGGTTTTATCTAGGTTTGGCCACCAAGAAGGCGTAATACCTATGTCCTACGTCTGATTGTATTGATGTATGTCAATGAGAGATGTTTTTTAGAGGGGTCCCCTGCCCGCCTTATATAGTCCGGGAGACAGGGTTACAGATCTGGAAACTAATCCTAGCTAGTTACAATTGCCATATGTGGCCGGATACGGATTCCTATTCTAATCGACCAGGATCTTGCTCGATCGCCAAATCTGCCTTGACTCCTTGTGTGGGACTCCGAACAAGTTGGCCGGGCCGCGCGTCATCTTTTGGTGGACTGGACCCACTGATCCAGGCCGGCCCAAGCCTAGCCGCAAGGGTATAGGGGTTAATACCCCCACAGGTCGGCTTTGCCTATTTCAAAGCCTTGTTTAAGCAAGAATTCCTTAAGGCATTCTGATGAGTACAGGCCCGATCTTCCGAGAGGTAGCCGGTAAGTTCGATTTGTGGAGATCTCGACGTTGGCGATCCGGCTTCAAATCAGACACGATTCGAACCCTGCAACCGTTACACCACCGCTCCGTTGGTTATCAACCAAGCACAACTTGATTGACCTCGCCAAGAAGGCTTTTCCTGCAAGCGAATCGAAGAGCACAAGCAAGAAGGTAAAACACGCAATCTAAAATTACAAATATGAATGACGCGAATATCAATAGAGGGTTCAAGAACTCGGTTCCAAAGGACTAATCGACACAGTGGAGGAGATCAAGAACAGGGGGCCCTGGATCACTGTAAAAGGATTTGTCACCACAGTTACAATGAACGATTCAGTTTCTCGAGAGAAAACTAAACTCTAAACAAAACCCAATTGTGTAGCAGCGGCGGCGGCTGTGTTTATAGTCTAAGACTCGACCTAGGGTTGGGGACGGCCAGGGGTTGGGCGCCCACAACTTGGGCTTAAGGCCCGACACGATACATGGCCAAGTTGGCCCAAATAGGTGACGCAGCACCTTGCCGTGGTCACACAGAATGATCCACGGACCTTCTGGAGCTGGGACCAGATCCAAAACGACGGCATCGTCGTCCCCTTTCCAACGCATCCAAGAACTGGCCCGTTTCGATGTCGTATGAGGAAGTTATGACCGAAACAGTAACGACGTGTCTGCTGAATCCGAGGACGACGTGGCAGCTGAGTTGGAAACGAATTGCAACTTGGGGAAGACCATGGCGTCGGTGTGTCCAGTGTGGCGATGTCCTCATCATCCTCCCCTTCTCGAATTGGAGTCGTCCTCGACTCCATCTTGGCTGATGTCCTCATTATCCCCTCCTTGTAGAATTGGAGTCGTCCTCGACTCCATCCCATCATCAGCGAACTCCTGCAAAAGGTTAGTGACAGCAGGCAATGCACCAGACATAAAAGGTTGACAAAACATAGTATAACATGGTGCATCAGGATTATCACATAACTCAGCAGTAGCAGGAGTTGTAGCAAGAAAAGCACCTCCTTTTAACTTAATCCCATTATTTTTAGCAATGTCTGTTAGGAGGTTTATTTTTGATCTCATTAGCATGTTTAATAATATCCGTAGGAGACAAAGGCAGCAATGTAATTTTCTTGTCCTTATGTATGATAGTGTATGTATTAGTTCTACCATGGTGTAAGGCATCATTATCAAATTCCCATGGGCGACCTAACAAAATGGAACAAGCTTGCATAGGGACAACATCAAAATCAGCAGTATCATGATAAGAGCCTGTGAAAAAGCTAATGCGTGCTGATTTAGTTACCTTAGTCTTACCACTATTATTGAACCATTGAAGTTTATATGGATACGAATGTTGTCGTGTGGTCAAGCCAAGCTTGTCAACCAAATCTGAACTCACCAAGTTGTTGCAACTCCCGCTATCAATGATAGTGAGAACACGACAACCCTGCACAATGAGATACATGTGGAACAAATTGTGGCGTTGGATCTTCATCTCTTCTTCATGACCCACACGTGTACTCAACACACGCTGCACAAGAAGGCTAGGGTAGTCCGCGGCAGCAGCCACAGAGTCAATGGTGATGGCCTCCTTGTCATGATCGCCCTCGATGGGATCTGCATCAATGTTAGCAGCAAGGGCTAAATCATCTTCAACATCACTAGCACTTACATATCCATCCTCGGTAGCAATGAAAGCGCGACGACTGGGGCATTCCTTCATGACATGTCCCATGCCTTTGCATCGGTGGCAAATGATTTTAGAGCTGGACGAGGAGGAGCTAGTAGAAGCACCCGGAGTGCCACCTTTCTTCAGCTGTGGAAACTGCACATTAGACAATTTACTTACCCCGGAAGAAAATGGAGGTGTAGATGGCTGTGGTGCAACAGGAAGCTTGGGCGTCTCCGGCTCGGAACGCTGCTGAAAATTCCTCCCATTGTTAGACCTAAGAGGCTGGTGTTGTTTGCGTCCCTGTACTTCTCGTTCGGCCTTAATAGCAAGATGATACAATTGGGAAAAATTGCGCCATTCTTTGTAATCAAGTATGTTCTGTATATCATGGTTTAAACCACCAAAAAATCTAGCACTAGCATCATCATCATCTTCATTTATACCACAACGTGCTAAACCAATAAGCAATTCTTGATAGTATGCTTCTACTCCTTTATCACCTTGTTTTAAAGTTTGTAGTTTCAAACGTAAATCACGTTGGTAATAAGGAGGAACAAAACGAGATTTCATACGTTGCTTTAAAACATTCCAAGTTTGAGGCACAGCAGCAGCATTATTGGCATTGCAAAGATCACTCCACCAGAACAAAGCAAAATTAGTAAACTCACTGGTAGCAAGTCTAACTCTATGCTCAGCAGGAACATTATGAGAATCAAATTTTTGTTGAACAGCAAGCTCCCAATCTAAATATGCCTCTGGATCAACATTACCAGCAAAAGGTGGTAGACTAAATTTAATCTTAGCAAAAGGATCATTATTACCATGATTATTACCTGCCATACCGCGACGATTGAAGTTGAGGCGGCGACGGGCACCACCGTCAGCATACGCATCTTCATCACCAGCATCTTCATCATCAGCACTGATAAGGTGGAGGGCGTTGCTCAAGCTGTTCAATGCGGGTGACCAGATTGTTCACGTTGCGCGTCAGCTCGGTCATAAGATTGCGTTGTTCAGTCATGAACGTTGCAAGCTCACCCTTGGACACGCACTCATTGAAGTCCGTCGGAGTTCCTGCCATGGTTAGAAGATAGAAAAAGACAACACCAAAGTATTATCCCTATCAACTAAAAGGCAACAAGTGGTGGTGGTGAAAGTGGAATGCAAAATCACAAGCGGCTTACCACCGTCTTGCCTGTATTCTTACCAACGCCAAACAGGAGCAAAACCAAAGTGGCGAAGCAATCTGTTGTTGAGCGTGGGTAACAGTTGCAAGATGAACCTGTGCTGACAGAAGAATATGTGGAGCTATGGGTAGGCACACAATATGACAGCAAGGATTAGCAATTAACGAGTGCAGAGTAGCGATTGTTCAATCTGGATCCAAAGTACAAATCACAGTTGCTGGCTAAGACGTGTCAAGACGTAGCGCAACAAGGTGAAAACAAAGGACGATCGAAAGAACTCACAGAACAAGCAAATAGCCCGGATTTCTCCTTTTTTCCTGAATTTTTCCCGGATTTTCCCAAAAGGCACTAGTAGGAAACAAACTTTTTTTTTTACTATTTTTTTTATACTTTTCTCTGAATAAGGATCACAAAAGAGGCAACCACAAAAATTGGCACCTACAACTGAGGTGGGATGTGGTCTACAGAAATTCAGCACGTTCTCTGAAAAGCGTGCAAAAACTTTGACAATTTTTTTTCTATATTTTCCCAAATTTTTTTGGCAATTCTGATGAAACCAAACAGGGCGAAGCCGAGTTTGGGTCGGGTCCAAATGGTGTCAAGAAGCTGCACAAAAAATTTCAGATTTTTCTGATAAACGAGCGAAAAGTTATGCCTGTTTTACCGAAGGTATGTCAAGGTATGTTTTCCGGGAGGCACAACACGGCGGCGGCAGTTAGGGCAAAGCGTCCCTAAACTCTAACACCGATCACAGCAGTAGGTATTCGCCTGATGATGTAAGGAGGGCTGCGATGCAGGCAAAATAAGAGCGGCTGGCAACCTATCTAGGGTTTGCGCGGCGGCGAGAAGTTACACAAGGCGGCTAGCGGGGCAAGTCGAGTAATGTGGTGGCTTCGACTTGTTGTTTGGGAACGGTGGATGGGATAGCGGCGGAAAACAAAATCACAGCAACGGGCGATTGAACTACGACCACGAACACAATCCTAAACCAGCAACAAGACTCGACCACGGACACAAACTCAACAACACGAATCTGAAACGAAATTGCAAAGGCACAAAGGGCGATAGGACAGCGGAAATTGAAATATTTTTGGGCTTTTTGTGGACTCTAGGTAATGAACAAATATGAATCTAAGGCAAACGAGATTATACCTCACGGTAAACCTGAAATATCTTATACCAATTGATGAGTACAGGCCCGATCTTCCGAGAGGTAGCCGGTAAGTTCGATTTGTGGAGATCTCGACGTTGGCGATCCGGCTTCAAATCAGACACGATTCGAACCCTACAACCGTTACACCACCGCTCCGTTGGTTATCAACCAAGCACAACTTGATTGACCTCGCCAAGAAGGCTTTTCCTACAAGCGAATCGAAGAGCACAAGCAAGAAGGTAAAACACACAATCTGAAATTGCAAATATGAATGACACGAATATCAATAGAGGGTTCAAGAACTCGGTTCCAAAGGACTAATCGACACAATGGAGGAGATCAAGAACAGGGGCCCTGGATCACTGTAAAAGGATTTGTCACCACAGTTACAATGAACGATTCAGTTTCTCGAGGGAAAACTAAACTCTAAACAAAACCCAATTGTGTAGCAGCGGCGGCGGCTGTGTTTATAGTCTAAGACTCGACCTAGGGTTGGGGACGGCCAGGGGTTGGGCGCCCACAACTTGGGCTTAAGGCCCGACACGATACATGGCCAAGTTGGCCCAAATAGGTGACGCAGCACCTTGCCGTGGTCACACAGAATGATCCACGGACCTTCTGGAGCTGGGACCAGATCCAAAACGACGGCATCGTCGTCCCCTTTCCAACGCATCCAAGAACGGCCCGTTTCGATGTCGTATGAGGAAGTTATGACTGAAACAGTAACGACGTGTCTGCTGAATCCGAGGACGACGTGGCAGCTGAGTTGGAAACGAATTGCAACTTGGGGAAGACCATGGCGTCGGTGTGTCCAGCGTGGCGATGTCCTCATCACATTCATACCATGCTCTTGGTGCTTGCTTAAGCCCATAGAGCGCCTTTTGGAGTTTGTAGATGTGGTTGGGGAACTTGGGATCTTTAGAACCTGGTGGTTGCTTAATATAGACAAGTTCTTGAATGGGGCCATTGAGGAATGCACTCTTCACATCCATTTGATATATCTTGAAATTGTGATGAGGGGCATAGGCTAGAAGCATTCGGATTGCTTCAAGTCTTGCCACTAGTGCATATGTTACCTAAAAGTCCAATCCCTCTACTAGAGTGAAACCTTGAGCAACCAATCTTGCCTTATTTCTTGTCACCACACCATTCTCATCTTGCTTGTTGCGGAAGACCCACTTGGTGCCAATGATATTGGTATTGGGTCTCTCCACCAAGGTCCACACTTGATTTCTTTCAAAATTGTTGAGCTCTTCTTGCATGGCCATCACCCAATCCTGGTCTCCAAGTGCTTGTTCTACCTTAAGAGGCTCCAAAGAGGAAACAAACGAGTAATATTGACAAAAGTTTGCTAAATGTGAACGAGTTGTTATCCCCCTTTGAAGACTCCCAAGGATGTTGTCAATGGGATGATCCCGTTGTATTGTTTGCCTTAGCCTTAGATGATCAATGGCCTCTTGTCCATCTTCTAGATCTTCATTATCTTCTTGCTCGAATATGGGTTGTAGGTTCTGTCCTTGAATTGGAGTTGGACTTACTACTGCTGTCAGAGGGAGTGCTGCACTGCTGCTCTTATGTGCGGCACTACCACTCTACTAATTTGTAGTAGGGGTTGGCTCCCCCTCAGCATCAGGTACATCAGTGGAACTTTGTTCATCAGCAGCTTGAGGAACCTCCACTTTAGTGACTTTGTCTTCTTGTGGTCTTATATCACCAATAGCCAATTGCTTGATTGCTTCACATGGTGGACCCTCCTTTCCTACAACACTTGAATCAACTTGCTCCACTTGAGAGCCATTAGATTAATCAAATGTCACATCTATCGCTATTTCAACTCTCCTAGAGGTTTTATTGAAAACACGATAGGCATGCTCATTTGATCCATAACCAAGAAGAAAACCTTCATCAACTTTAAGTGCAAACTTAGAGGTTTTAGGTTTCTTATTAAGTATGAAACACTTTGAAAGCTCTAGTTTGGTTTTGGTGAATTGATGAAACCCTAAGTGCTAACCTAGTTTATCAAAAGTGATTATGAGATAGGTGGCACATTCCAAGTGGTGGAGCAAATAAAGATTATGACATGATGATTGTGATGCCATGGTGATGATCAAGTGCTTGGACTTGAAAAGAAGAAAGAGAAAAATAAAAGGCTCAAGGCAAAGGTATAAGTGGTAGGAGCCATTTTGTTTTAGTGATTGAGACACTTAGAGAGTGTGATCATATTTAGGATCGATAGCCATACTATTAAGAGGGGTGAAACTCATATCAAAATACGGTTATCAAAGTGCCACTAGATGCTCTAACTCATTGCATATGCATTTAGGATCTAGTGGAGTGCTAACACCCTTGAAAATGTTTGTGAAAATATGCTAACACAAATGCACAAAGGTGATACACATTGTGTTTAGCACTTGGGAGCAAGGGTTCAAAACTTCACTAGTAGACTATTCGCCCATAGAGTGCAGATAGTCCAATGGTGCCACCGGCGCCCTGTACAGAAAAGACAGGGTTTCACAGAGTGCATCGGACGCTGGTCTCAACTGGACCGGAGTGTCCGGTCAGTGGAAGCAGTGAAGACGCTGGCGTCGGTCTTCGATTGGACTCTGGATCACTTCATGACCAGACGCTGGCAGGGTGCGTCTAGCCCAGCTGATGTGGCAGTGCATAGAGGAGACAGTGAGTGATCGGATGCTAGGTGAGTCTAGTCGGGCATGACCGGATGTGTCTGGTCACGAGTGGAGGCTTACTGGAAGTGATTGAACGCTAGGGTCCTACGTCCAGTCATGGTACCATGTTGCATTCGGTCATCTCTTGACCGTTGGAATCAGGCACTCAGTATTTGAAGAGAGGGATGATGTGGCAGCCATCCATTGACCGAATGCTGGCAGGGTGCATCCGGTTGATCTGACCGGAGCGTCTGATCACCTCGAGCAGTGCCTAGTGAAGGGGTACAACGACTCTATTTCATGGGGGCTTCTATTTAAGCCCCATGGCTGGCTCTAGCTCACTCTCTTGGCCATTTGCATTGACATAGCAACCTTGTGAGCTTAGCCAAAGCCCTCCCACTCATCTCTATCATTAATTCATCATCTTTGTGAGATTAGGAGTAAATCCAAGTGTATTGCTTGAGTGTTTTCATCTAGAGGCACTTGGTGTTTGTGTTTTGCTATGGGATTCACTTGTTACTCTTGGTGGTTGCCACCACCTAGATGACTTGAAGCAGCGAGGATCAAAGAGTGGAGGTTGGTGATTGTCTCTGGCTCTGATCATGGTGATTGTGAGGGGTTCTTGACCATTCCCCGACAGAGAGCCAAATGGTACTTTAGTGAATTGCTCGTGGCTTGTGTGATCCTCATCTTGTGTTGGTTGTGTGGCACCCTATTGAGGGTTTGGCATGTGATGCCAATTAGCGTGTGAACCTCCAAGTGAGTGAATCACCACAATGAGGACTAGCTTACTGACAAGCAAGTGAACCTCGTAAAAATTATTGTGTCACCATTTGATTCTGAGGTGATTGGTCTTCATTCATATTGATTCTTGTGATTGATTGGTTTATTCCTCGACATGGTGGTATAACCATCTTACTCTCTCTCTTTACATTACCGCAAACTAGTTATCAAGCTCTTTAGTGTAGCTAGTTGTGAGAGCTTGTTAGTTTGGTTAGTGTGGCTCTTTAGTTAGTCTTTGAGAGCACACTAACTTAGTGTAGTGACATAGCCATTGTATGAAAAGAAACTATAGAAACTAGAATTGTGGTAGGTGGCTTGCATTTTTAGTAGGCTAGCACAACACTTTCTTCGCCTCATAATTGTCTAACCAGTTTGTTAAGTGTTGTTGTAGAAAATTTTTAATAGGCTATTTACCCCCCTCTAGCCATTAGGACCTTTCAAGTGGTATCAGAGCCGAGGTCACCGTGATTTGAGGCTTAACAACCTTCGGTGTAAAAATGGCTCAAAACAACAACACCAAGAAGCCACCCCAATTTGATAGCTCAAACTATTCCTATTGGAAGGCTAAGATGACAACTTATATCAAGTCAATCAATAGGAAGGTTTGGAAGGTGGTAGAGACCGAGATTGATGATGAAGAGGCTCCCACCGCCACCGAAGAAATGCTACTTCAAAATAATGACATTGCTCTTAGTGCCATCCATGATGCTTTGGATGAGAGAACATTTAAGCAAATCAAGAACATTGAGAGAGCTCATAAGGCATGGAAGAAATTAGAGGAATCATTTGAGGGCACTCAAGCCGTGAAGTGTGCAAAGGCATACATTCTCAAAGAGAAGTTTGCAAGCTTCAAGATAAAAGAAGGATGAGAGTGTGCCGAAGATGTTTCATAGGCTTCAAGTGCTTGTCAATGGTCTCAAAGCACTTGGAGAAGAGGTGAAGGACAAGGACTTCTCCCACAAGTTCTTGAGATGCTTGCCTTCAAAATTTGGCACATTGGTCACTATTCTAGTGAGGAGTGGTTTGGACACCATGACACCAAACCAAGTGTTGGGAGATATAATGACTGATGATACATATAGAGATGATGATGAGAAGGAAGAAAAGAAGGAGAAGAAAGATGAGAAGAAGGATGAGAAGAAGAAGAGCATGGCATTCAAGGCCACATCATCCAAGGGCAAGGCAAATCAATATACATCAAGTGAAGATGATGGCTCATGGGATGATGATGACTATGAGAAGATGGCTCTCTTTGTCAAGAGATTTGGCAAGTTCATAATGAAGAAGGACTACCATGCTAGAAGGAAGAAATCTTCATCCAAGAACAAGGAAGAGTCAAGAAGGTGCTTCAATTGTGGAAGCAAGGATCATCTTGTTGCTCAATGCCCATACAATAGTGACAAAGATGATGACAAGAAGAACAAGAAGAAGGAAAAGAAAGAGAAGAAGGACAAGATGACCTTCAAGAATAAGAAGGGTGGTTCATATGTGGTCACTTAGGATAGTGATGCTTCCTCAAGTGATGATGATGATAGTGATGATGACAAGACCGACCACCAAGAAGAAGGCACTTGCAAGCATTGCTATCAATGAGAAGCCTTCTCTCTTCGACACACCATCATGCTTCATGGCTAAGGCCACTAAGGTACAAACTTATGACGATGGGAGTGATGAGGAACATGATAATGAAAATAATAGTGATAGTGATGATAATGAACCCACCAAAGATGAACTATTTGACATGCTAGAAGATGCTAAAGAACACTTTGACATTAAGAGAAGGGAATGCAAGAGCTTGAATAAGGAGGTAAAAGCCCTTAAGCAAGCCCTTGATGAGCTCAAAGCAACTCATGAGAGGCTAGAGGAATCCCATGAGAAGCTTGGCAAGGCTCACAAGAAGCTTGAAAAAGCTCATTCTTCTTTGCTTAATGAACAAAATAAAAAGAAGCTTGTTGAGACTTGCAATGTAGGGTTAACTTGTGATATAATTGATGAATCATTATATAAGCCTATCATTGTTGCTCCCACTAACCCTTCTTGTAGCACTTGTACCTCCACCTCATCTAGTAGTGATGGTTTAACTTGTGATGCCTCACTAATGGTTGAGAATGAGACCCTCAAGAAGAAGGTCAATAAGCTCACTCACACCTTGGCTAAGGCCTATGGTGGTGAGGACCACTTGCTTATGTGCTTGGGTAGCCAAAGCACTTCTCTCTACGAAGAGGGATTGGGCTATACCCCCAAGAAAGGCAAGGTGACCTTTGCTCCTCACAAGACTAGTTTTGTGAAGAACAATGGTCGGTTTTACACTAGTTGCAAGCAAGTTGGTCATAAAGAGCATGAATGCAAGAACAAGAGCAAAAATGCTAATGTATCCTCAGTTAAGCTTGATTCTTTCTATATGCTTACCAAGGGTGCAAATGGTGTAAAGGCTAAGTTCATTGGTAAATCATGGATGGGCTCAAAGAAGAAAGCCATTTGGGTACCAAAGAGCTTATTGACTAACCTTCAAGGACCCAAGCAAGTTTGGATACCTAAAAAGAATTGATCTTCTTTTGTAGGTCAATTACAAAGCCGGATGAAGGCATTGGGTTCTTAATAGTGGGTGCGCTCTACACATGACCGGTGATGCAAGAATATTCAACTCAATCAACACCAATGACAATGATGGTTATGATAGTATCACATTTGGTGACAATGGCAAAGGCAAGGTCAAAGGGCTTGGTAAGATTGCAATATCCAATGACATGAGCATATCCAATGTGTTGCTAGTAGAGAGCTTGAATTTTAATTTGCTATCCGTGGCTCAATTGTGTGATCTTGGATTCAAATGCATATTTGGGGTAGATGATGTAGAGATCATAAGTGTAGATGGCTCTAACTTGATCTTCAAAGGCTTTAGATATGAGAATCTATACTTGGTTGATTTCAATGCTAGTGAAGCTAAATTATCTACATGTTTATTCACTAAGTCTAGCATGGGTTGGTTATGACATAGAAGGCTTAGTCATGTTGGAATGAAACAATTGATTAGATTGGTTAAGCATGACTTAGTTAGAGGCTTGAAAGATGTTGTGTTTGAGAAGGATAAGCTTTGTAGCTCTTGTCAAGCCTGCAAACAAGTTAGAAACACCCATCCTAAGAAAAGCTTGATGAGCACTAGTAAAGCATTTGAGTTATTGCACATGGATTTGTTTGGGCCAACTCAATACACTAGCATTGGTGGTAACAAATATGGCTTTGTGATAGTGGATGATTATACTAGATACACATGGGTATTCTTTCTAGTGGACAAAAGTGATGTGTTTGCAACATTCAAATCATTTGTCAAGGGCATTCACAATGAGTTTGAAACAACCATTAAGAGAGTTAGAAGTGACAATGGTAGTGAGTTCAATACAGTGTTCGCCTAAACGGATTAAACGGCCGCTTAAATAGCCAGTAAACGGTAAACGGTGGTAAACTGTTTTGTTTAGAGGGTAAACGGAAATTAAATGGTTGACCGTTTAAATGGTCAAAAAAATAGGAAAAAACGGTCTAAACGACCTAAACGGAACGGAGATAAACAACATTAAATGGACTAAATAGCTGTTTAAATGGCTGTTTAGGCGAACACGAGGTAAATCTAGTTTAGTTTTGTATGGATAAATTTGTATACTTAAGTTTATTATATTTTTAAATGTGTACACTTAATATGTTACATGCATAAATATCTATATTTGGTTCTTTTCACATGCATAAATATATATACATACCAAAATAATTGATTTTTACTCAGATAAATATGTATAAATGCTAGAATACTTGATTTTTTACATGCACATATATAATTATATACATTTTTTTAAAAAAAAGTACTAACATTGTTAACTTCGTTTAAACACCGTGTAAACAGCCTAAACGCTAAACGAAGGGCGACCGTGTAAAGACCGTTTACCATTTAGGAAAACATTGGTTCAAGAACACTAGAATTGTTGAGTTATGTGATGAATTTGGAATTAGACATCAATGCTCGGCCAAGTACACTCCACAATCAAATGGCCTTGTTGAGAGGAAAAATAGAACACTCATTGATATGTCAAGGTCTATGCTTAGTGAGTACAATGTGAGTCAATCCTTTTGGGACCAAAGCTATCAACATGGCTTGCTATTATAGCAACCATCTCTATTGTCACCCATTGAAAGAGAAAGACACCATATGAGCTCTTGAAAGGTAGAAAGCCCAACATTGCATATTTTTGGGTCTTTGGTTGCAAATGTTACATCTTGAAGAAAGGCACTAGATTTGGCAAGTTTGACAAGAAATGCGGATGAGGATTCCTACTTGGATACTCAACCACTAGCAAAGCATATAGAGTTTGGAATTTGGATAGTGGTACTCTTGAGAAAGTTCATGATGTTGAATTTGATGAAACCAATGGTTCATAAGAAGAGAATGATAACTTGGAAGATGTTAGAGGCATTCAACTTTCAAATGCCATAAAGAATATGGATGTTGGTAAATTGAGGCCTAGGCAAGTGAATGATGATGAAGATGATCAAGTGCAAATGCTCTCTAACTCAAATGTGCAAGATGATACAAATTAAGCTAGTACAAGTGGATCTCATGATAATGAACAAGATCAAGTGGCTAGTGCATCATCTCAACCAAATGATCAAGCAAGTGCAAGCAATCAAGTTCTAATTGTAACACCCCAGGTGTTTGGCTTCCACATTTGCACTTGCATTTCATGAACATGAGCATCGTTCATCCATTCATAAGCTTATATCACATGAAACATGATTTCGAAACATTGCAACATGTTGCATATTTCATGTGTGTTGTTTCTTTTATGAAATGAATAGTGTGCAACACTTAAGTGCAACATGTGCAACTCACTTTAGTGAAACATGGTTAGTTAGTACTATGCAACAAGATCATGAAACATGTGAAACATGACTATGAAACAAATGTAACATTTCATTGGTTTTCATTGTTTCAGTACATACAATGCTTGATTCTTGTGTGACCAATGTGTGGTGTGGCTAATAATTCTCTTAAGTAACTTAGTTACACCTAGAATGTCATTTGGAACATTGTTCATATTGATCACATTACCTAATTATGATTTCAAATAGTGGTTGGACCTATTTTGACTCCTGAACTCTTTTGTTTGACTATTTAAAAAGTGTAACTTAGAGTGTTTGCATGTCTGAGCAACCTAAAGCAAAGTTGTAGAAAATTTTATAAGGAACAAACTTTGTTTAGAAGCCAAGTCATGAAAATGTGCACAACATATTCAAAAAGGATCCACAAGTCAGTATTGAAGGCTGATTCAACACTTAGAAAAAATTTCTAAGTCCTAAATGTAATGTCAGTTTGATCGAGCGGACTTTAGCTTGATATAACTCATGATCCGTTGAGTTTTAGTTGGTGATTTCCGAAGCATTGTTGTAGCCCTATCTTAGCTCTACAACTTTCATGTACACGATTTTCGCTGTTGATCAATGGATTAGTCGTTTCAACACAATGAAGATGCTCTGTCAGGCGTCGAAGGGTGACTGAATGGCGTGCTACAGTACCTGATCGAATTCAGAAATCAACGGTCGTGTGGAGGACACCCGTCACCTGGCCGCCTGACCATGCAGCCACGCGCCGCGGCCATCCTGGCGTTGCAAGCCACGACTTGAACCCCCCACGCGCCTACCCGACCAGCTCACCAGTCCAATTTTCATTTCCTTCGCCTCCTCCACGTGGAGCAACAAAGCTCCGCCGCTCCGCCATTGCCGAGCAAGCCGCGCCGTCGCCTAGCTCACTTGCCACCACAAAAACATGACCACCAGCTCTATCATAGCTCCACTGTGTCCTCCTCTACCTCGTTGACCGTCTAGCCGAGCAATCCATGTCTTAGGTGAGGGCCATTGGCCATTTTTCCGCCACCGTATCCATGGCCGCGCCTCGCCGGAGCGGAGCTCACCGCGGCCAACCACCACCGAGACCTCCTCATCCTCCTCTCTCTGCTTAGATAGCACTGTAGTGACCTCGTGGAGCTCATATCGAGCTCAGATGAGGCAGCAAAGGCTCGACGTCATCAGCGCCTCATGCCGGAGCTCTGCCGAGCCGCCTTCACCGGCGACGAGCCACCTCCGTTGAACCTTGGGTCTTGCCGGTAGCACCAATCGACTCACCTCATCACGTAGAGCAAGTAGGTGTCCTCGGTGTCGCCGGAGTCCTCGCCGTCGGTGAGCTAGACCACCAGCCGCGCCATCGCGTGCCGTCTCCCCTGTTCTGTCTCACTAACCAGCGGGCCTTGCTGACACATGGGTCCCATGCGTCAGTGACAGTGTAGTGGTAGGATAGTTCGAATTTGTAGATTTGAGTAATAATTTGTGAATTTTGTAACTCCAAATGTGTAGATCCAAATGGCGTGATTCAAATTTTGGTAGAATCACAGTGAAGTCTAGTATTTAAGAAAAATATGACATGAGCACATGAAGTAGAAATTTTGGATGAATTAAATAGGAACTTAAAATGTGTTTTTAAATGCATGCAAACTTGTTTAAATTATATCTTGAGTTTCTGTGATCCAAAAATTATGAAATTTTGTGGGTAAGCTATTTGTGCTTAGTAGAAGCTCTGGTAAAAATTTGAGTCATTGCATGTATGGTTTTTGAGTTATAGATTTTTCTTTTATCATTGATTAATACTTGTGTAAATTTTTGTAAATTATCTAGGAATCCTATGACCATGAAATTTTGTAGGAAGTACCCTAGTACCTTAAGGATGCTAGGAAAAATATGAAATCTATTACTTGACACTTTTCACTAAGGTTTCCTAATTATGTCATTTTAAGCCATTATGTCTTATCATTTTTATGTAGGCTGATATACTTGCTCAAATAGTGTGAAATTTTTATGGGGGTCTACTTAGAGCATGTAGTATATACTGTAAGTTTTGTAGATTTGATGGGGTAGTTTGCATATATGTTTACCATTTCCTCTAATTAATTAAATAAATTAAGAAAGGTATTAAAAGAAATGTTTTGGTGAGGAACACCCTACTTTCTGGTGTTCTTGTGATATGTGTAATAAGTGAGTAGAGTTAGTTTTGTCCAATTATGTGTTTACATCATAAGTATAATAATTATTTTGTTGGCATTACGTCCCTCTGGACAGATCTGGGGACTTTATAAAGTTCCCCATGATATTTTGGTTTTCTTTGAATGTGATGAATACAAAAGTTGTAGATAATTTATGCATCTAGCTCCTATCAAAATTTTATGGCATTTGGCGTAATAGTTTAGGAACTACAGCTGTTTAAAGTTAGGTTCTAGTTTTGCCTACTCTCTATCTTGTGAAGACAGAGTTCTGTTGATTGAGGAATTCGACCTGGTAAAGTTTGGAATCATGCTTAGAGGTCTGAAAATGAATTGTATAGAATTTCATAAGCTTTCCATATTGTCTTGTTGCATCTCATTTGGATTTATAAATCTCCAGTTATGGTTAGTTTACTGTACCATTATATAGTCTCCATTTTGCTGAAATACAAATGCTTGAGTGTATGCTTCGTTGCCACACCCTCGTTGATTGTTTCAGGGCTAGCGTAACTTGAGAACATGCTTAGGTGCAGGTGCTAGGTCATTAACTAAAGATGAGCAATTATACATTAGGTTGTATAAACTTGGTAAGTAAAGTGATTTGAATAGAGCTTAAGTGGAATATGCAGACTACAGCGAACATGTGCATTCCCCGAGCATCCCTGACTTCGTTCATGTGCATCCATGATATTTATCTTGCGCATTCATGCAATAGGTGTGCCGGAGGGAGTGACGTTGCTAGAGTTCGAGGGAGCTAACTAGGAGGAGGACCCCGAGGTGCAAGAAGCCGACGAAGCAGCCGCCACGGAGGAGTTGCCCGAGTGCCCTGACCACCAGCCTTCCTCTTTCCTGAAAGACAAGCCCCAGAGCATATTAAGCCTCCCATGTTTTTACAAATACATTGAGTATCTTTTATTCGTTGATGATGCATTAAGTATAGGAATTGGTTGGAACCAATTGTTGCATTATATATCCCTCCTTGTCTAGATATTGCACTGGAATCCTATTTAAGTTTAGGAAAGGGTTAAATACTTAGCCATGCTTAGTGCGGTAGAAGTCAGGTGATTTCCTGTCACCTATGAGCTTTAGGATGTGGTGGATCACGGTTGGCTATATTTGCTATCATGGAAAAGAACCATGTTAATAATGAATTAAGATCGGGCAGAGTCTTGTGTAGGTTTGGACATAGTGACTCCGTCTGAGTCGTTTAAGGACTGATACGTTGTACGTCCTAATGTCATGTTGAACGTAGCCTAACACTTAGCTGGCCGGATAAGTCATTCCGATCGTGAAGCCTAGTAGCTCGGTTCAGGCCAGGGACGTGAGCAGGGGTCCGCAATCTGGATGGAAGTAAGGATGTGTAGGGAATCATTGGCATAAGCCCAAGGGTGGGTTAAGTCACCGAGCACTCATGGTAGAGTGGTTCTCTGATTTTGCGGCACTGTTCGGACTCGCGACTTCTGAATTGTACCAACAGTGACTTGTTTGCGACCCTAACGGGGGAAGCAAGGTTTGTGTTAGGAATACCCCTCTAGCTGGATAGGAATCGATTTGAATCGTCGTCTCTCCCGGATAGTGAAAACTTGACTGAACAGCGACAACATAGATTCAATTAATTTAATGATATGGTTAAATGGATGATGATGATACGGTTGCCATAATGTATACCTGATTTGGTTATTAATGTTTGCACCCTAATAAAATGATTGCTTAGTACAGGTGCTAATATAGATGACAGGTTAATGGCTACAAGTCACTGCTAGTTCAGGTTAAGAGTTGATCTTATTACTTATGCTTTTTCGCAAAAAGAAAGTGTCAGCCAGATCCACTACATTAAGCTATGCATAATCCTTGGTGTCATTTGTTTTAGTTTTTGACGAGTAAGTCTAGCTGAGTACATTCTCGTACTTAGGGTTTATTCCCTCTTGTTGCAGATGACCTTCTATATTAGGGATTTTGTAAGTATTGTCTCCACCCGGCGGGTGATGAAGACTAGATCATGGGCATGATCTTTGTTTCTCTTATCTGAATGCTTTTGCGGGTTGTGATCAGTGAACCAGTATTTGTATTTGAACTCAGGTGTGTAAGTTAAACTATTTGCTTCTGCGTACTTTACAAGACTTGTTTTGTAATAACGATGACTCTGTGATGATGTAATCTATTTGCAAACGTCTGTGAAATGTTGTAACATACGATATGTTATGTTGAATTACTGTGATCTTGGTTGTATGCAAGTTGGTTTAAAATCCTTCGAGATTTTAGTTGACTACCGGGTTTATATGGGCTCAAGTTCGAGAATTTGATCATTTCGGTGATTGTTTTTGTATGCTTGTTCGGTACGTCCTCACAAACCTAAGAAAATTTAAGCTTTAGCGGAATATACGGTGGCATACATACGTTCTCTCAATTAGCGGTAACTAGTCGATCTACATGGTGCATTGTTAGCGTACCTACAGAAAACTTCATTGCAGCCCAACCCAACAAGATATAATGCTAATAACACAAGTAGTAACTAAGATACTTTCCAAATATACATCCCCAGATATATATACTTCAGTATCCAAACTACCCGACAAATGTACCCACAATTAAGTACCTTCATATATACATGTATGCAACATGTAAATACTCTAGTAACCACAACTAGCTCTCCCCTAGACCGACGGTTGGACGGTCATGCTCTCGCAACTCACCCTTATAATTGCTTATCCCAAGTATAAAGTGCAATCTCTTAGCAAAATAATCCTCTCACGTGAATTGCATCCCTTTTTGATATAGGTGGCCACGCCCGTGTTTCCTACTGGTAGCAGCACCTTTTTGGACTAGTTTGGTACTCCCACCTTGCTCTGGAGGGTGCTCAGTTCAGTTGGGTACCCAGAGGCATCCAGCTACACATGGAGGCAGGCGGTACCATTGGGAGATATACCATGGTACGTCATGACCTTTATAGTGCCGAAAAACCCCACAAGACCATTGTGGCATGGGTGGAGCATTGAGACTGATGGGTAAAGCCCATGGGAAGCTGCTCAGGTTGCTGCTCTTGATGTGCTGATGGATATAGCATAGAGCTTCAGGGATGAGTTAGTGGGTGGACCAGCTTCATCCATTCCCCGAGTGTCTCCTACTGAGGCTGAGTGGACTTAGGACATTGGCTAGGCCTTGGTTTGAGGCCGTGGCGAACGTGTGCAGAGCGACAATGCTAGAATGAGTGCTATGATGGTAGTCTTGAAGCTTTGTCGAGTCAGGCAAAACACAGTCGGTAAGGCAATGGAAGCCCAACACAAGTTCAGGTTGCGTGCCCGCAAGTATCGCCGTAGGGCGGATGCATGTGGGAGAGCTCAGTAAGAAGTGGATGAGATTCATGGTATTGCAAATTATCGCCTACAACAGTGGGGTCAAACCGCACGTGAGAGAGACGAGCTTCATAACCAGCTGATGAACCTCACTATTAAGAGAGATGAGGCAGCACAAGTGTTGGATCATGTGACCCGTCATAGAGATGCAGCTTTAGAGTTAGTAGAAGAAAGACGTCGGGGTTGGATTTTAGCTAACCACAACGCCTTTCAAAGGGAGCAAGCGCTACAAGAACAGCTTGAAGAGCTTCTGGTTGAGCACCATCAACTGCACAACCGTCTATTTCCTATTCCTCACCCCATACCAAGGTATCCAAATGTGGGTGGACCTCAAGTGATTGAGGCCTATGACAAAGAAGAGGACGTGCAGATGGATGACAATGCAGCTGAGCCTATAGATGAAGAAGAAGAGGAAGACCCCAAAGAAGTCCAAGGTGTCTCCGATGTGGACAACGATCACTTCGATGAGTAGTTAGTTAGCAAGTCCCACTAGTTTAAGCTTTTGCAGTCATTGATGTAATGGACTTAAGTACGATGACTGATGTTGGATGTACCTTTTTAATTCGAACTTGGCATGTAATGTACTTTAATTTGCTCTCTTCAGGATGCGCACCTTGATGGTTAAGTTTAAAACTTGTCATGTTGGAATGCACTACGTATGGCGCTAGTAAGCTAATTGATGATGTGGCGATTGGAGAATGAATTATTGCCTCTATTTATTGTATGAAGTTTTCATTCTTGTTAGTAAATTCAGTTTGGCACAATTACATTGTTCCTCTTCAATGTGCTAACATCATCAATAATTACTAGTTGCGCATTGTTGCAGATGCCTTGTACTCGTTCCACTGGTGCGGCTGGTGATGATGATGACCTTCCACCGCCACCACCACCCACACCCACGGAATTGATGGCAATTTTTGTGGAAGGATAGCGCACTATGGCTGAGGCTCTCCATACGATTGCGAATCGTGGATGGACATGGTCCACGCCAAGGGCCAGAACCAAATCAATACAGTGACTTCAAGGATTTCCTTGACACGAAACCCTCGATCTTCAAGGAGGCTGAGGAGCCCCTACAAGCTGATGAGTGGTTGAACACTCTCGAACAGAAGTTTCGTCTGCTCTGCTTGACTAAGGTGCTAAAGACTGAGTATGCATCTCACCAACTGCATGGGCCAGCTGGTATTTGGTGGAGTCATCATCGGTCCACTATGCCCGCTAATGCCCAAATCACTTGGGATCAGTTCAAGTCTGCTTTTAGGGGAAATTATATTCCTCCTGGTCTCATGGCAATCAAGCATACTGAGTTCATGAAGCTAACCCAGTTGAACAAGAGCTTAAATGAATACCTGCAGGCTTTCAACAACCTTGCAAGGTATGCTACCGAGTTTGTGGACACCGATGCCAAAAAGATTGCTAGTTTCAAGCGGGGACTTAGCCCCAAATTGATGAAGACCATGGGAAATTGCAAGTGTGCCCTTTTTAATGAGTTTGTGAGTGATGCTTTATCGCAAGAGAACAATAATGCTGTGTATGCTGCTTCAAAAAGTTGTAAGAGGGCCTATGAGGCGGGCGCCTCACAATCCAAGGCTCCCGTCGCACCGAGGGCTGCAGTCCGCCCTCCAGTGTCAGCTGCTAAGTTCCACCCACCGATGAAGAAAAATCCGGGCAAGACTAGGTTTTGCAAGGTGTTTACGGTTGCTCTTCCCAAGGGCACTACCAGTCAAGGTAGTTCCAACGTTTCGCCAAGCAACATGCCGTGCTGGAACTGCAACAAGCCAGGCCACTGGTCGAGGAAGTGTTCTTACCCTAAGAAGAATAACTACCAAGGTGGCCGTTAGGGGTAGGTGAATCACACTAATATTACTGAGATTCCTTCAGGAGAGGTAGTGACTGCTGGTAAGTTTCTGGTTGATCAACACCCCACAGTTGTACTATTTGATTCGGGTGCTTTGCATTCCTTTATTAGTCCTGCATTTGCATCCAAGTTTATGCAGAAAACATACACTGTTGAGGGTGAGGGTTATTGCATTAGGGCTGCAAGTGGTATTATCCCAACCAAGCTGGTAGTTGGGGACGTACAATTTGAGATAGAGGGGCGAAGTTATTAGGTTGATCTGGTAGTTTTACCGAGGCTGGGTATCTATGTGATATTGAGAATGAACTGGATGAGCAGTCATGGAGTGCTTATTGATACATCGACTAGAGTAGTCATGCTCCGAGATCCAGGTAATTAGGAGGGTTTTCTAGTATAGCTACCCAGGGACATCAATCTTTCTTGCATGACTAATGTGGTGCAAGCAAAGTCTTTGGTAGATATCCCTGTCGTGTGTGACTTTCCGAATGTTTTTCCTGATGATTTGCCTAGATTGCCCCCGGATCGAGACATGGAGTTCAAGATAGAGTTGCTACCCGGTACAGCGCCCATCTCTAGAAGGCCATATAGGATGCCTCCCAATGAACTAGCTGAACTTAAGACCCAGTTGAATGAACTTCTAAAGAAAGGCCTTATCCGTCCTAGTTCATCTCCATGGGGGTGCCCAGCTATCTTTGTAAAGAAGAAGGATCAATCCCTACGCATGTGTGTAGATTATAGACCCTTGAATGCAGTTACAATCAAGAATAAGTACCCTCTGCCACGCATAGATATCTTATTTGATCAGTTGTCTAAAGCAAAAGTCTTTTCCAAGATTGATTTGAGATTTGGTTATCATCAAATCAAAATTTGGCCTGAGGATGTCTCAAAAACTGCATTCTCTACAAGATATGATCTGTATGAGTACCTTGTTATGTCTTTTGGATTGACCAATGCCCCCGCACATTTTATGTATCTGATGAATTCGGTGTTTATGCCCAAGTTGGACAAATTTGTGGTGGTATTTATTGATGATATCCTGGTTTATTCGGAGAACAAAGAAGACCATGTTGAACATTTGCGAGTGGTTCTCACTAGATTGCGAGAACACCAACTTTATGCAAAGTTCAACAAATGTGAATTCTGGCTTCGTGAGGTACCTTTTCTTGGACATGTGTTGTCCAATGGTGGAATTATGGTTGATCCCACCAAGGTGCAAGAAGTGTTGAACTAGAAGGCTCCAATCTCGGTGCATGAGGTTTAGAGTTTTCTGGGGTTGGCTGGCTATTATTGTCGCTTCATCCTGAATTTCTCTAAAATAGCCAAGCCTATGACTCGGTTGCTGCAAAAAGACATGAAGTTTGTCTGGACTTCCGAGTGTGATGCGGCTTTCCACACCCTGTGAACTCTTCTAACTTTGGCTCCAGTTTTGGCACAACCGGATATCGAGAAACCTTTTGATGTGTTCTGCGATGCATCAGGTATTGGGTTAGGAGGTGTTCTTATGCAAGAGGGTAGAGTCATTGCTTATACCTCTCACCAACTTCAGAAGCATGAAGTGGATTATCCAACGCATGACTTAGAACTCGCTGCTGTTGTTCATGCTTTGAAGGCATGGAGACATTATTTGCTTGGCAATGTGTGCAACATCTACACTGACCATAAAAGTCTCAAGTACATCTTCACTCAACCAGAGTTGAATATGCGTCAGAGAAGATGGCTTGAGTTGATCAAGGATTATAACCTCCAAGTGCACTATCACTCTGGCAAGGCAAACGTCGTAGCGGATGCCTTAAGCAGGAAATCTCATTGCCACTCATTGATAGAGAGTGATGTCCATTTGTCAAAACTCCTTCATCATGCAGTCCTTTACAACATCACTGTCAGTTGTACTCTACAGAGTTGAATTATCGAGCTATAGAAGACAGATGCAGGTGTGTTCCACATCAAGCGCAAGATGAAAGAGCAAGAAACCAAACATTTTTAGTAGATGAGGATGGCGTGTTATGGTTCAAGGATAGGTTGGTGGTTCCGAAGGATAGAAAGCTTAGAAATCAAATCATATCTGAAGCCCATTCCTATAAATTATCTATTCATCCTGGTAGTAGCAAAATGTATCATGATTTGAAGCCTCGCTTTTGGTGGACCAAAATGAAGAAAGAGATAGCCACTTATGTGGCTAGGTGTGACACTTGTTGTCGAGTCAAAGCTGTGCACATGAAAGCTAGTTTACTTCAGCCACTCTCTATTCCAGGTTGGAAATGGGAGGAGATAAGTATGGATTTTATTGTTGGACTCCCTACTACTCAGAGGAATTTTAACTCCATTTGGGTGATTGTAGACCGTCTGACCAAGTCTGCACACTTCATTCCTGTCTGCATAGATTTCTGTCCAACCAACTATGTAGAGTTGTATTTTAATCAGATAGTCCGACTTCATGGGATCCCTCGTACTATTGTCTCGGATAGAGGACCACAGTTCACTGCTCGCTTTTGGGAGCACTTACACGGATTATTAGGAACTAAGTTAGTAAGAAGTTCTGCCTATCATCCTCAAACCAATGGACAAACTGAATGAGTGAATCAAATCTTAGAAGATATGTTGAGAGCTTGTGTCATCTCGGCTAAGGGCTCATGGGAAAAATGGTTGCCCCTAGCTGAATTCTCGTACAATAATAGTTATCAAGAGAGCATCAAGATGGCACCGTTTGAAGCTTTGTATGGCCGAAAGTGTAGAACCCCGTTGAATTGGGTAGAAGCCAGTGAAAGGAGATACTATGGAATTGATTTTGTTCAAGAAGCCGAAGAACAAGTCCGTACTATCCAAACCCATATGGCCGCAGCTCAAGCTAAGCAGAAAAGTTATGCTGATCGACGTAGAAAACCTATTGAGTTCGAAGTTGGAGACTTCGTTTATCTAAAAGTCTCACCCATGAAGAGTGTCCAATGCTTTGGTGTGAAGCAAAAGCTTGCACTGAGATATGTTGGTCTGTTTGAAATCATTGGACAAAGTGGTAAGGTGGCGTACAAGATTCAATTACCTCCTGAGATGAGTGCTATCTTTAATGTCTTTCATGTATCCCAATTGAAGAAATGTCTTTGCGTCCCTGAAGAGAGAGTTCCATTGGGGGATATCGAGTTAAAATCAGATTTGACCTTTGAAGAAAAGCCGGTCTGAGTGATTGACACTCATGAGCGAGTGACTCGGAGTCGGGTGGTCAAGTTTTACAAAGTCATGTGGAGTAATCAGGGTAGTGAACGCGATGCAACGTGGGAAAGAGAAGATTATTTGAGGGATGGTTATAAGGAATTCTATCAACAATGGTACGCTTTTCAAATCTCGGGATGAGATTTTTGTAAGGGGGGAGGGCTATAACACCCTAGATGTTTGGCTTCCACATTTGCACTTGCATTTCATGAACATGAGCATCATTCATCCATTCATAAGCTTATATCACATGAAACATGATTTCAAAACATTGCAACATGTTGCATATTTCATGTGTGTTGTTTCTTTTATGAAATGAATAGTGTGCAACACTTAAGTGCAACATGTGCAACTCACTTTAGTGAAACATGGTTAGTTAGTACTATGCAACAAGATCATGAAACATGTGAAACATGACTATGAAATAAATGTAACATTTCATTGGTTTTCATTGTTTCAGTACATACAATGCTTGATTCTTGTGTGACCAATGTGTGGTGTGGCTAATAATTCTCTTAAGTAACTTAGTTACACCTAGAATGTCATTTGGAACATTGTTCATATAGATCACATTACCTAATTATGATTTCAAATAGTGGTTTGACCTGTTTTGACTCCTAAACTCTTTTGTTGGACTGTTTAAAAAGTGTAGCTTAGAGTGTTTGCATGTCTGAGCAACCTAAAGCAAAGTTGTAGCAAATTTTATAAGGAACAAACTTTGTTTAGAAGCCAAGTCATGAAAATGTGCACAACATGTTCAAAAAGGACCCACAAGTCAGTATTGAAGGCTGATTCAACACTTAGAAAAATTTCTAAGTCCTAAATGTAATGTCAGTTTGATCGAGTGGACTTTGGCTTGATATAACTCGTGATCCGTTGAGTTTTAGTTGGTGATTTCTGAAGCATTGTTGTAGCCCTATCTTAGCTCTACAACTTTCATGTACATGGTTTTTGCTATTGATCAATGGATTAATCGTTTCAACACAATGAAGATGCTCTGTCAGGCGTCGAAGGGTGACTGAATGGCATGCTACAGTACCTGACCAAATTCAGAAATCGACGGCTGCGTGGAGGAAACCCGTCGCCGGCCGCCTGACCACGCAGCCACACGCTGCCGCCGTCCTAGCGTTGTAGGCCATGACTTGAACCCCCCCACGCGCCTGCCTAACCAGCTCACCAGTCTGATTTTCATTTCCTTCACCTCCACCATGCGCAGCAACAGAGCTCCGCTGCTCCGCCATTGCCGAGCAAGCCACGCCGTCGCCTAGCTCGCTCGCCGCCGCAAAAACGCGACCGCCAGCTCTGTCACAGCTCCGCCGTGTCCTCCTCTACCTCATCGACCATCTAGCCGAGCAATCCGTGTCTTAGGTGAGGGCCATTGGCCATTTTTCCGCCACCGTATCCATGGCCGCGCCTCGCCAGAGCGAAGCTCACCGCGGCCAACCACCACCGTGACCTCCTCGTCCTCCTCTCTCTACTTGGATAGCACCATAGTGACCTCGTGGAGCTCATATCGAGCTCGGATGAGGCAGCAAAGGCTCGCCGTCATCGGTGCCTCGCGCCGGAGCTCTGCCGAGCCGCCTTCACCGTCGACGAGCCACCTCCGTTGAACCTTGGGTCTTGCCGGTAGCACCAATCGACTCACCTGATCACGTAGGTGTCCTCGGTGTCGCCGGAGTCCTCACCGTCGGCGAGCTAGACCACCGCCGCGCCGTCGCATGCCGTCTCCCCTGTTCCGTCTCACTAACCAACGAGCCCTGCTGACACGCGGGTCCCACGCGTCAGTGACAGTGTAGTGGTAGGATAGTTCAAATTTGCAGATTTGAGTGATAGTTTGTGAATTTTGTAACTCCAAATGTGTAGATCCAAATGGTGTGATTCAAATTTTGGTAGAATCACAGTGAAGTCTAGTATTTAAGAAAAATATGACAAGAGCACATGAAGTAGAAATTTTGGATGAATTAAATAGGAACTTAAAATGTGTTTTTAAATGCTTGCAAACTTGTTTAAATTATATCTTGAGTTTTTGTGATCCAAAAATTATGAAATTTTGTGGGTAAGCTATTTGTGCTTAGTAGAAGCTCTGGTAAAAATTTGAGTCATTGCATGTATGGTTTTTGAGTTATAGATTTTTCTTTTATCATTGATTAATACTTGTGTAAATTTTTGTAAATTATCTAGGAATCCTATGACCATGAAATTTTGTGGGAAGTACCCTAGTACCTTAAGGATGCTAGGAAAAATATGAAATCTGTTGCTTGACACTTTTCACTAAGGTTTCCTAATTATGTCATTTTAAGCCATTATGTCTTATCATTTTTGTGTAGGCTGATATACTTGCTCAAATAGTGTGAAATTTTTATGGGGGTCTACTTAGAGCATGTAGTATCGATTGTAATTTTTGTAGATTTAATGGGGTAGTTTGCATATATGTTTACCATTTCCTCTAATTAATTAAATAAATTAAGAAAGGTATTAAAAGAAATGTTTTGGTGAAGAACACCCTACTTTCTGGTGTTCTTGTGATATGTGTAATAAGTGAGTAGAGTTAGTTTTGTCCAATTATGTGTTTACATCATAAGTTAATAATTATTTGGTTGGCATTATGTCCCTCTGGACAGATCTGGGGACTTTATAATGTTCCCCATGATATTTTGGTTTGCTGTGAATGTGATGAATACAAAAGTTGTAGATAATTCATGTATCTAGCTCCTGTCAAAATTTGATGGCATTTAGCCTAGTAGTTTAGGAACTATAGCTGTTTAAAGTTAGGTTCCAGTTTTGCCTACTCTCTGTCTTGTGAAGACAGAGTTCTGTTGATTGAGGAATTTGACCTGGTAAAGTTTGGAATCATGCTTAGAGGTCTGAAAATGAATTGTAGACAATTTCATAAGCTTTCCAAATTATCTTGTTGCATGTCATTTGGATTTATAAATATCCAGTTATGGCTAGTTTACTGTACTGCTATATAGTCTCCATTTTGCTGAAATACAAATGCTTGAGTGTATGCTTCGTTGCCATGCCCTCGTTGATTATTTCAGGGCTAGCCTAACTTGAGAACATGCTTAGGTGCAGGTGCTAGGTCATTAACTGAAGATGAGCAATTATACATTAGGTTGTATAAACTTGGTAAGTAAAGTGATTTGAATAAAGCTTAAGTGGAATATGCAGACTACAATGAACATGTGCATTCCCCAAGCATCCCTGACTTCGTTCATGTGCATCCATGATATTTATCTTGCGCATTCATGCAATAGGTGTGCCGGAGGGAGTGATGTTGCTGGAGTTCGAGGGAGCCAACCAGGAGGAGGAGCCCAAGGTGTAGGAAGCCAACAAAGCAGCCGCCGTGGAGGAGTTGCCCGAGTGCCCTGGCCACCAGCCTTCCTCTTTCCTGAAAGGCAAGCCCCGGAGCATATTAAGCCTCTCATGTTTTTACAAATACATTGAGTATCTTTTATTCGTTGATGATGCATTAAGTATAGGAATTGGTTGGAACCAATTGTTGCATTATATGTCCCTCCTTGTCCAGATATCGCACTGGAATCCTATTTAAGTTCAGGAATAGGTTAAATGCTTAGCCATGCATAGTGCGGTAGAAGTCAGGTGATTTCCTGTCACCTACGAGCTTTAGGATGAGGTGGATCATGGTTGGCTATATTTGCTATCGTGGAAAAGAACCATGTTAATAATGAATTAAGACCGGGCGGAGTCTTGTGTAGGTTTGGACATAGTGACTCCGTCTGAGTCATTTAAGGACCGATACGCTGTACGTCCTTATGTTATGTTGAACGTAGCCTAACACTTAGCTGGCCGGATAAGTCGTTCCGACCGCGAAGCCTAGTAGCTCGGTTCAGGCCAAGGACGCGAGCAGGGGTCCACAATCTGGATGGAAGTAAGGATGTGCAGGGAACCATTGGTGTAAGCCCAAGGGCGGGTTAAGTCACCGAGCACTCATGGCAGAGTGGTTCTCTGATTTTGCGGCACTATTTGGACTCACGACTTCTGAATTGTACTAACGGTGACTTGTTTGCGACCCTGACGGGGGAAGCAAGGTTTGTGTTAGGAATCCCCCTCTAGCTGGATAGGAATCGATTCGAATCGTCATCTCTCCCAGATAGTGAGAACTTGACTGAGCAACGGCAACGTAGATTCAATTAATTTAACGATGTGGTTAAATGGACGATGATGATAAAGTTGCCACAATGTATACCTGATATGGTTATTAATGTTTACACCCTAATAAAATGATTGCTTAGTATAGGTGCTAATATAGATGACAGGTTAATGGCTAAAAGTCACTGCTAGTTCAGGTTAAGAGTTGATCTTATTACTTATGCTTTCCCGCAAAAAGAAAGTGTCAGCTAGATCCACTACATTAAGCTATGCATAATCCTTGGTGTCATTTGTTTTGGTTTTTGATGGGTAAGTCTAGCTGAGTACATTCTCGTACTCAGGGTTTATTCCCTCTTGTTGTAGATGACCTTCTATATTAGGGATTCTGTAAGTATTGTCTCCACCCGGCGGGTGATGAAGACTAGATCATGGGCATGATCTCTGTTTCTCTTATCTGAATGCTTTTGCGGGTTGTGATCAGCGAACCAGTATTTGTATTTGAACTCAGGTGTGTAAGTTAAACTATTTGCTTCCGCATACTTTACAAGACTTGTTTTGTAATAATGATGACTCTGTGATGATGTAATCTATGTGCAAACGTCTGCGAAATGTTGTAACGTATGATATGTTATGTTGAATTACTGTGATCTTGGTTGTATGCAAGTTGGTTTGAAATCCTTCGAGATTTCAGTTGACTACCGGGTTTATATGGGCTCAAGTTCGAGAATTTGATCGTTTTGGCGATTGTTTTTGTACTTGTGCTCTTATAAATTGGTCGGTTCTGTGACAACAATCCTCCAACTAACCAATATTACAAGGGATCATCCATTGGACACTATCATTGGTGATATTTCAAGAGGTGTGCAAACTAGATCAAGATTGGCTTCATTTTGTGAGCATTTCTCATTTGTGTCATCCATTGACCAAAGAAGATAGATGAAGCATTAAAGGATATTGATTGGGTGAGTGCTATGCATGAAGAATTAAATAACTTCACAAGAAATCAAGTATGAGAATTAGTAGAGAGACCAAAGGGACACAATGTGATAGGAACCAAATGGGTATTTAGAAACAAGCAAGATCAAGATGGGATAGTAGTAAGGAACAAAGCAAGATTGGTAGCACAAGGATATACACAAGTTGAAGGTCTTGACTTTGGAGAAACATATGCCCTGGTTGCTAGATTGGAAGTAATTAGAATCTTGCTAGCCTATGCTTATGCCCACAACATCAAACTCTATCAAATGGATGTTAAGAGTGCATTTCTCAATGGTTACATCAATGAAGAAGTATATGTTGAGCAACCTCCCGGTTTTGAAGATGACAAGAAGCCCGACCATGTGTACAAGTTGAAGAAGGCGTTGTATGGCTTGAAGCAAGCACCTAGAGCATGGTATGAGAGATTGAGGGACTTCCTACTCTCTAAAGAGCTCATGATGGGTAAGGTTGACACCACTCTTTTCATCAAGAAGATTGGAGAAGATTTATTTGTGTTGCAAATCTATGTTGATGATATCATATTTGGATCAACCAATCAAGACTTTTGTGAAGAATTTGAAAAGATGATGGCTAATGAGTTTGAGATGTCCATGATTGGAGAGTTAAGTTACTTCCTTGGTCTTCAAATCAAGCAATTAAAGAATGGTACATTTGTGAGTCAAGGCAAGTATATCAAGGACATGATCAAGAAGTTTGGCATGAGTAATAGCAAAGGCATTAGTACACCAATGGGAACAAATGGCAACTTGGATAGTGATGCAAGTGGAAATATGGTGGATCAAAAATTGTATCGGTCTATGACTAGAAGCCTATTCTATGTGACCACATCAAGGCCGGATGTCATGTTTAGTGTATGTATGTATGCAAGATTTCAAGCCTCACCAAGAGAAAGTCATTTGAAGGCTACAAAGAGAATATTGAGGTACTTGAAGCATACACAAAATGTTAGTTTGTGGTATCCCAAAGGAGCAAAGTTTGAGCTAGTTGGTTACTCCAACTCGGATTATGCAGGATGCAAGGTTGAAAGGAAGAGCACATTGGGCACATGTCAATTGTTGGGAATATCACTTGTTTCATGGTCATCAAAGAAGCAAAATAGTGTTGCACTATCAACCGCCGAAGCCGAATACATATCTGCCGGTAGTTGTTGTGCATAAATACTTTGGATGAAGGCCACCTTGAATGACTTTGGAATCAAGTTTGAGAAAGTGCCATTGCTATGTGATAATGAGAGTGCAATCAAGTTAACCAACAATCAGGTTCAACATTCAAGAACAAAGCACATTGATGTCTGCCATCATTTCATAAGAGATCACCAACAAAAAGGGGACATTTGCATTGAGAGTGTGGGCACCGAAGATCAACTTGCCGATATATTCACCAAGCCATTGGATGAGAAAAGGTTTTGCAAGCTAAGGAATGAGTTGAATATATTAGATTTCTCAAATATGTGTTGATGCACCCCCACTTATATGACATGCCTCTCCTTTGAGCAATCCAAGGTAAAAGTTGATTGGCATGGCATACATCCTTACTAAGGACATGTTTAGTGCATCGAGACATCTTTCACATTTAATAAGCTCATTCATGAAAATCAAATGAATTTGATGATTATATGGTACCACTATTGCTTCTATGCTTATTTTGGTCTAGTGGTAGCATATGACATGTGTTGTGGGCTTGTAAACCTAATGTTTGATCTAGAAATTGAGCTATAAGTGTTTAACTCAACATGGTACAAGATAACCCTTATTTGGAGGTGTGAAGAAGCTTGTCCTTGGATCAAACTAAGTTAAATGTCTTTGGCAAGTATTCTAGAATGAACTAAATTTGGGAAAATGATCCTCACCCCATTGATTGACATTGATAATCTCAACCTATCTATATTTTGAACCTTTGTGGTCATTGATGACAAAGGGGGAGAAAAACAAAGATATTAGTGCTATGGGGAGAAAAACAAAGATATTAGTGTATAAATATAGTGAAAAGACAACAAAGGGGGAGAATTTGATATAGGGGGAGAGATATGACAAAGGAAGGGATCAATTAAAATTTTGAGCACACAAGTAGGGGGAGCAAGCTCATGAACTTGTGTGGTGCATTTGAATGTGCATTTCACATGTTTGCTTGCATGACACAAGTTTTTAAATTTTCAATATCCATGCTTGTGTGGTGTATGCTAGTTGTAGGTTTGGACAATGAAATGAAAAACTAGCATGCATAGGTTTAAGTAACTAGACTCATGCTCTCATTATGAAAACTAGACCCTTACTTCTAATGTTGATCTCATGGGGTATTCTAGTTTTTGTGTATGTCTAGTAACTAATGGTGCTAAGGATGGTATATTGGTGCACTCCGATTGGTATCACGCTTCAAAGGTCCATCTTTTATACCTTAGCATCATTTGGTAGACATTGTCTCCTATATTTCCTATCTAAGCATATGTGCAAGCTACAATCCAAACTCTTGGCACATATGTAGGGGGAGCAATTGCTACCATTTGGAATTCAAGAAACTTGTCCATATCCTTTTACACATGGTAAATAAGCTTGGGCAAGCAACATGGATTCAATTAAATTTCAATTCATATCTTTGTGTAAGGGTTGTCATCAATTACCAAAAAGGGGAGATTGAAAGCTCTAGTTTGGTTTTGGTGAATTGATGAAACCCTAAGTGCTAACCTAGTTTATCAAAAGTGATTTTGAGATAGGTGGCACATTCCAAGTGGTGGAGCAAATGAAGATTATGACATGATAATTGTGATGCCATGGTGATGATCAAGTGCTTGGACTTGAAAAGAAGAAAGAGAAAAACAAAAGGCTCAAGGCAAAGGTATAAGTGGTAGGAGCCATTTTGTTTTAGTGACCGAGACACTTAGAGAGTGTGATCACATTTAGGATCAATAGCCATACTATTAAGAGGGGTGAAACTCGTATCAAAATACAGTTATCAAAGTGCCACTAGATGCTCTAACTCATTGCATATGCATTTAGGATCTAGTGGAGTGCTAACACCCTTGAAAATGTTTGTGAAAATATGCTAACACACATGCACAAAGGTGATACATATTATGTTTAGCACGTGGGAGCAAGGGTTCAAAACTTCACCAGTAGAGTGTCCGCCCGTAGAGTGCAGACAGTCCGATGGTGCCACCGGCGCCCTATACAGAAAAGACAGGGTTTCATAGAGTGCATTGGTCGTTGGTCTCAACTAGACTGGAGCATCCGGTCAGTGGAAGCAGTGAAGACGCTGGCGTCGGTCTTCGATTAGATGCTGGGTCACTTCGTGACCGGACGCTAGCGGGGTGCGTCTGGTACAGCTGACGTGGTAGCGCATAGAGGAGACAGTGAGTGACTGGACACTGATTGAGTCCGATCGGGCAAGACCGGATGTGTTCGGTCATGAGTGGATGCTTACTGGAAGTGACTGAACGCTGGGGTCCTACGTTCGGTCGTGGCACTATGCTGTGTTCGGTCATCTCTTGACCGTTGGAATTGGGCGCTCAGTATTTGAAGAGAGGGATGATGTGGGAGCCATCTGTTGACCAGACACTGGCAGGGTGTGTCTGATCGATCTGACCGGAGTGTTTGGTCACCCCGAGCAGTGCCTAGTGAAGGGGTACAATGGCTCTATTTCGTGGAGGCTTCTATTTAAGCCCCATGGCCATCTCTAGCTCACTCTCTTGGCCATTTGCATTGACATAGCAACCTTGTGAGCTTAGCCAAAGCCCTCCCACTCATCTCCATCATTGATTCATCATCTTTGTGAGATTGGGAGTGAATCCAAGTGCATTGCTTGAGTGTTTGTATCTAGAGGAACTTGGTGTTCATGTTTTGCTATGGGATTCGCTTGTTACTCCTAGTGGTTGCCACCACCTAGATGGCTTGGAGCAGCGAGGATCATCAAGTGGAGGTTGTTGATTGTCTTTGGCTCCGATTGTGGTGATTGTGAGGGGTTCTTGACCTTTCCCTGGTGGAGAGCCAAAATATACTTTAGTGAATTGCTCATGGCTTGTGTGATCCTCATCTTGTGTTGGTTGTGCGGCACCCTATTGAGGGTTTGGCGTGTGATGCCAATTAGCGCGTGAACCTCCAAGTGAGTGAATCACCACAATGATGACTAGCTTGCCGGCAAGCAAGTGAACCTCGGTAAAAATCATTGTGTTATCATTTGATTCTGAGGTGATTGGTCTTCATTGATATTGATTCTTGTGATTGATTGGTTCATTCCTCGACACGGCGGTATAACCATCTTACTCTCTCTCTTTACATTACTGCAAACTAGTTATCAAGCTCTTTAGTGTAGCTAGTTGTGAGAGCTTGTTAGTTTGGTTAGTGTGGCTCTTTAGTTAGTCTTTGAGAGCACACTAACTTAGTGTAGTGACATAGCCATTGTGTGAAAAGAAACTATAGAAACTAGAATTGTGATAGGTGGCTTACATTTTTAGTAGGCTAGCACAACACTTGCTTCGCCTCATAATTGTCTAACCGGTTTGTTAAGTGTTGTTGTAGAAATTTTTTAATAGGCTATTCACCCCCTCTAGCCATTAGGACCTTTCACACTTGCACCCAAACACTCTAAAGTAGGACACCTTTGGTTTGTTACTGGTTAGAAGCTCATATGAAGTTTTCTTCAACTTCTTGTGTAGGTAGAGGCAGTTGATGGCATGGCAAGCGGTGTTGACGGCTTCGCACCAAAAGAGGTCCGGCATCTTGTACTGATCTAGCATTGTCCTTGCCATGTCAATGAGTGTATAGTTCTTCCTCTCTACTACACCATTTTGTTGAGGGGTGTATGGAGTTGAAACTCATTCTTGATGCCCTCTTCATCAAGAAACTCCTTAACTAGAGTATTCTTGAATTCGGGTCCCATTGTCGCTTCTCATTTTCTTGATGGGGGAGACCAAACTCCTTTGAGCTCTTCTAACAAAAGTCTTTACTTTGTCTCTAACTTGACACTTATCAAACAAGAAAAATACCCAAGTGAACGAGAAATAATCATCAACAATAACAAGACCATATTTGTTAGCCCTGATACTTAGGTAGGCGATCGGTCCAAAGAGATCCATGTGTATGAGCTCCAATGGTTGCGTCGTGGTCATGATGCTCTTTGGTGGGTGAGGTACGCCAACTTGCTTTCTGGCTTGACAAGCGCTACATATCCTATCTTTCTCAAAGTGAACATTTGTTAGCCCAAGGATGTGTTCATCCTTTTAAAGTTTGGCCAAGTTTCTCATCCGAACATGGGCTAGTTGGCGATGCCAAAGCCACCACATGCTAGATTTTTGCCACTAAACAAATCTCAAGATTAGCTTAAGTTTTGTTGAAATCAACTAGGTAAAGCTTGTTCTTTAAATGACCCGTAAAGACAATAGAGGAATCCTCCCTTCTAAAGACTTCCACACCCTTATCCGTAAAGAGACAATTGAAGCCCATCTCACATAATTGAGAGACGGACAACAAATTGTAACCTAATGAATCAACATGTAAAACATTTGTAATTGAATTATAGCAACTTTACCAAGACCAATCACACCCCCCTTAGAGTTGTCTCCAAAGAGAATATTTTAATTTGAGTCCATCTTCAGGGTATATGATGAGAACATACTCCTTTATCTGGTCATATGATTTGTACATCCACTATTAAGCACCCAACTTGACCCACCAGAGGAGTATGCCTGCAAAACAGATTTAGTTGCTTGATTTAGGTCCCCAATTTGACTTGGGGCCTTGCATGTTAGTTACAAGAAATTTAGGAACCCAAATAGAAGTATTTCTATATGTGTTGGCTTCCTTTCCAACATATTTGGCAACCACTTTTCCATTGCTGTTGTTCCTTAAAATAAAACACGAAGTCAAGCTTTGTCGAGGTGGTTGAAACTTTGGTTGGTAGGCATACTTGTTCATAGTGCCCCACACTAATTCCTTTGGCTTCTGCTAAACCTGTTTTTGCTAGGACACCTTCTTCTTGGGCTTAGTTTG
The DNA here is from genome assembly GCF_019320115.1 of Miscanthus floridulus. Taxonomy (NCBI): domain Eukaryota; kingdom Viridiplantae; phylum Streptophyta; class Magnoliopsida; order Poales; family Poaceae; genus Miscanthus; species Miscanthus floridulus. Next base: position 28,795,097 of record NC_089596.1, read on the forward strand.
ATCGAGAGTAGAATTGGTAGCCTTCCCATTTTTGCGGGGAGCGGCACAACTGGCCTTCACTGCGGCACTACCGTGGTGTGGCACTGCTGCTC